>NC_044361.1:2771558-2866934 GCF_007364275.1 Archocentrus centrarchus
ACGTGCTTGTATGAATGGGTGTGATGGGTAAATGTAAAACCTGTTGTATAAGCGCTTTGAGTGCTCGGACTGAGTAGAAAAGCGCTATATAAGAACTAGTCCATTTATCAGCTGGCAGAGATTAAAGAGTGACATCGCAGACAATGAAGTCCAACACATAATCCACTGTACAACAGAAGATGTGACAACTAGATCTAATGTACTAGCCCATGTTTTCTAGATGGGCTGTGGACCACTTGTTTTACTGAAGGACAGAGCCGAGTCCTTCATCCACACTGAAATCAAATCAATTATTTTGAAGAGCTATTTAAACTAATTTTAAAAGGTCATTGTGACATAAAAACTGCACACATAGAATTACGAGCAAACTTGAAAAAACCTTCAAACTGTTAATGGTTGCAGATGGTTTTTTTTTCCCCCAGATTAAGATTTCTAAAGTTTTTTTTTTTTCCCCTTGTAAGTTATACATCTTTCCAAAGATTTTAATTCAGGATTCTCTGAATGCCATGTCTCTCCCTTATTACATCTCTGGATAGAGTCCATGTATGTGTTTATTTAACTGTTCAACTCTGGATATCCCTGCACCAGGGCCAGGCTGTATGGAAAACACCAACCGTGGCACTTTGACTGAAGAGGCTCTGCCTTGTAGGCTAATGCAGTTACAGTGTTTACAATATCAGTGTCACTTAATCATTGTTATAAGGTTACTCACTAAATTGCTGTAAATGTCAATTTCCAGTTTTGCAAATCCGCCCGTAGCCTCATGAGAGATAAAAAGGCTCAAAATGATCTGAAGTGTCTTTCATCCATGGAGCCTGAGGATGTTTAATCTGGATCAGTTTGCATTAAAAGCTCAGATATGAGAACAATATTGATCTTCTTATTAACCTCGCTCACAGAAAACAAATAAGACCACTCTCTTTAAGGCGGATTTCCTTTAAAATTATTGTAAAGACACACAAGTCAACATCAGCTGGAAAGTTTCAGATTAAAAGTGCATAATTCCCCACAGTTATTTATAAATACCGTTTTAAATTACTTGCTTTTAAATTATAATTGACCTTTTAGCAGAACTCTGCTGTAACTTTCAGATCTCATCAGTTTCAAAATGCAGACAAATGGGCATCACTAGACCACAAAGCCTGCCAGAGAATCACTGTGGTTCCACTGGCTGACACTTAAACTGTAATGAATACTTTCCTGGTGGTACTTCTGTACTTTTACCTCAGTACACCTTCTGATTGGAGTAAATGTGCACTCTTGTTTTGGCTCATCTTGTACAAGCCACAAATTTTAGGGTCTATTGAACTTCTGAAATTTTTAATGAACTTTCTGCTAATTTGCTTGTGCTCTCATTACGTTGTAGTGCCGTTTTTAATTTGCCTCTTGTTTGAGTTTTTCGGTTGTGCTGCGTTGGCTCTGGCAGGATGTGGTGTTGATGGAGCCAGCAGTGAACAACTTTCCTTCACTGAAACTTCTCTTACTTGAAAGGCTGTTGTAATTTTGCTGGGGTACTACAGAATAATAAATAATGAAATATGTCACTATTTTTCTTATTTTTATTCAAGTCCTCTAGTTTTTTGGGTTTTTTTTCTTTACCCATTTCACTGTTCGAAGTTTAACATCTCTCCAATGAGGTCAGATCTATTTGCTTAACAAGTGCCATATGACATCAATTCTGGGTATTAGTTTATTGCAGCCCTCTAGTTTGGGCTTTGTTATAATGTAAGCCCCTAAACTGCACATTATATCTTCCACATAACAAGCAATAAAACCAGCTAACATGGCAGCTCTGTTCCTTGGCTGTTTTCAGTTTACCTCTTATATTTTAATTTCTTTTTACTTTCCTGTAAAGAGTTAATTCTTTTAGGGCACATGGAAACCTAGTCAGTATGAATGATGTAAGAAAAGACTGTTGACTCTCTTTTTAAGAAAAGTCGAGTCAGACAGAGTTTTTCACAGGACTCAATCCAGTCCTGTGAAAAACTAAGTACATCCCATGATTCAGTAGCTTGTAGAACCACCTTTAGCAGCAATAACTTGAAGTATCTGTATGAATTTAATAGTCTGTCACATTCTTCTGGAGAAACGTTGGCCTCCTCTTCTTTACAACGTTGCTCCAGTTCAGTTCAGTTTGCAAACATTTGTTTATGAGGTCTGGACTTTGACTGGACCACTGACGCTGATTCTTTTCTTTTTCAGCTGTTCTGTTCTGTAGATTTGCTGGTGTGCATGAGCCAGTTTGGGCCAAGCTTTAGCTGTCGGACAGACGACCTCACATTTGACTCTAGAATGGTTTGATATACAAAGGTGCTCACGGTCGACTTAATGACTGCAAGGTGCTCGAGTCCCATGTCTACAAAATAAGCCCAAATCATCCTCCATCCACCACAGTGCTGACAGCTGGTATGAAGTAGTTGTGCTGATATGCTGTGTCTTGTTTTCTCCAAATGAGGCTCTCTGCATTATGGCCAGTTATTTCCAATTTACTCTCACCTGTCCAAAGGACATTATTCCAGAAGTCTTGTGGTTTTCAGAGAGAAGAGGCTTTTCCTGGCAACCCTTCCAAGCAAGCCATACCTGTTCAGTCTTTTTCTAATTATACTGCCACAAACTTTAACATTTAACATGCTAACTGAGGCCTGTGGAGTCTGGCACGTAGCTCTTGTCTATTTGTTTTCAGTTTGAGCATTGCACAATCAGACCTTGGGTCAGCTTTTATAGAAGTGGCCAGAGTTGCTGATGCTCAATTAATTAAGTGCATTTGTTTAGCAGCACCTGGAAGCGAGTTACATTCTTAATTCCTATGGAAGCAGTAAGGGCCTACTTAGTTTTTCACAAGACTGAATTCTGTGAAAATTTTTTCTCATGACTGTAAGTGCCAACTTTTCATTAACCAGTAACACCAGCTGTGAAATTTCAGCATTAACAGTTTTACCAATGGCTTTTGGAACTCAGTGGGTAAAATGAAAAGCTTGGCTGAGTAAATTGAATGCATTTAGTTCAGTAACCAAGGTGGCAAATTTAGCTTTCTAATGCTATAGCTACCTCTCTTTAATAAAATGAATTGATCAGAAGATGATGAGTATAAGAGCACAGTTACAGCTACAGTTGCCATGGTTTTTATGTAGGTGGATATAGCTCAGATATCAATAACAACATATATTTATCCAAAAATAGCAGCCTTGGATCGTCGGCTGTACTGCTGAGGGAAACTGCAAAGGAGGTGTTCGCTGTATCGTCTGGACAGAGGAAAGAGGACAGGGAGACTGGGTGGTGGAATGAGGAAACACAGGAAAGCATTCAGAGGAAGAGGTTAGCAAAGAAAGTGAGGTAGTCGGGAAGATGAAGAAAGTAGACAGGAGTACAGGGAGGCAAAGAGAGAAAGGGGGCAAAGGCTTGTAAAGGCTATAGCTTATTTGTAAGTGAGGTGACAGTGAAGTGAGTGTGCTGAGAAGGTGGAAGGAGTACTTTGAGCAGCTGAAGATTGAAGAAAATGAGAGAGAGAGAGGAGAGTGGATGGAGAAAAGTTAATGAATCAGGAAGTGCAGAGGATTCATAAGGAGGAAGTGTGGGCAGCTATGGAGAGCATGAAGAGTGGAAAGGTGGCTGGTCCCGATGACACACCTGGGGAGGTATGGAGATGTCTGGGAGAGAGGGCAGTGGACTTTTTAATCAGATTGTTTAACACAATCTTGGAGAATAAGAGAATGCCTGAGGAATGGAGAAGAAGGGTACTGGTATAGATTTTCAAGAAAGAGGTTGATGTGCAGAATTGTAGCAACGACAGAGGAGTAAATTTGATGAGCTGTACCATGAAGACACCATTGTTGAAAAATTACATTCACAGTATTCACTTAGTGTCTCTTTAAGGATTTACTAGCTTAGCATAGCTATTAGCTTAGTTCTCCACTGACTCACTAGCAGCATGGCGTCTTCTTCTCTCCCTCCTGCACTTTCCTGCTCTGTGTCAGATGTTTAGTCACTCCTCGGCCTCCTTTAGCAGTACTTGTAATAAATGTAGCCTGTTTGTAGCTCTGGCGGCCAGGCTCAGTGAACTGGAGACCCGGCTCAGCATCCTGGAAAATCCTGTAGCTAGCCAGGCCCCTGTAGTCAGTGCGAACCAAGGTAGCTTAGCCACCATTAGCTCTCCCCCAGCAGACTGTCCCAAGCAGCCAGGAAATCAGGCCAGCTGGGTGATGATGAGGATGAAGCATAGTCCTAAACAACAGCCTCCAGTACAGCACCAACCCGTTCACGTCTCTGTTGGTTTTTCTGCACTTGGCGACACAATCGCCAAGGCACAAACCCTAGTTATTAGCAACTCTGTTTGATGCTAGTGTGACGGGTTCGGTTTCTGATTGTATAAGTTACTCAATAAGACAGTTAAGTGGTTTGGAACATTTATTTTCTGCAGAAGAGATTAAAACACATTAATCCACTTCTGTCCACCTTTTCCGTGCACTCTGCTCCCTCAGCAGCGCAGAACAGCACTGTGAGGGGAAGACGGAGGGTGGGAAGCTACGAAGCTACCGAAACCCAGGAGGCACGAACAAGGCAGAGTGCAGAAAGGCATTTCCCACAAGCAAAACCAATAAAACAGCAAATAAAAATAGCTGAATGAGATAAAATTCACAAATACTCAACAGGACATGAATTAGAAATAATAATTAATAAAGTTCATTTTTAACTCTGTTACACTAGCAACACCAGCAACCATAGTTGATGTCTTCCATGGTCCAGAGCAGGTAACAAATAAGAAAATTTGAAACTGATGGCTAAGACTAAACGTAGATTTGGTAAAATAATAATGTCGGCAGTAATGGCACCCAGTTATGCCAGTCAGAGGTTGAATTGTTGTGTAACTTTGCCAAGACAATTTTGGACTCTCCCCTCTGACCAGGAGTGACTTGAGGGAACTGTTTGTTGTGATAACTAAAATTTAATTGAAAAATAATTAAATGGCCACAAATGATCACATGCTTAGTGAATACCTCAGGCAGCAGAAAGAAGAGAAGTAAGAACAATAACAATCATAGAAAGACAGGTCTGTGCACGGCATGTACCACCAACAGAGAGAAGAAGTGGCTCATATAAAAACCAATGACTGGACAAAGCTGGACTGACAGACAGCACAGAGGCACTAATCATGGCAGCACAAGAACAAGCTCGAAGCACATCGATAGAGGCTGGGGTCTGCAGGCTGTGCAGAGATGCCTCTGAGACAATCCAGCACATAACAGCGCAAGGTGCTAGCAGGCAGGGCATACATGGAGCACCATAACCAAGTGGTTAGCATAGTATACAGGAACATCTGTGCCGAGGATGACCTGGTAGTCCCGAGGTCAAAATGGGATATGTCCCCACGGATGGTTGAGAATGACTGAGTTAAGAGCCTGTGGGACTTCCAGATACAAACAGACAAACTGGTGATGGCTGATCAACCAGACATAGTAGAGGTGGACAAACAAAGGAAGAAGGTGGTATGAAAACTCTGGAGAGTCCACACTTAGTGTCTTGCTACACATGAGAGGTAATGATGGTCTTTAGCCCACTCTGCAGACATTGGTCACTAACACCAACAGCAACAAACCCTCTTGGGAAAATATTGCCTGATAACTTCTTTAAAGTATTGACACAAGAATATTTCAAGGCATTCAACTAGGGCTGCAACGATTCATCGATTAACTCGATTAAATCGATTCTAAAAATTTATCGACACAAATTTACTGTGTCGATGCTTCGTTTAAACTCTGCAGCGCTCCGCTGTCTCGGTGTAAGCGGCGCTCCTCACTAGCATTAACAGCATTAGTGCTGACGTTTTTTTGTGGGTTTATTGGGGGCTGGCAAACCAACATAGAACTGCATTACCGCCACCTACTGGACTGGAGTGTGAATCACTCACGTATACACAAGCACACATTCTAAAAAGCTCTCCGTCGCTGCGATGGATTTCATTTCACACAGAGTGGATCATCTAGCGTTGCCACCTGTCTCGTAAAATACAGAACCCCGTATGTTACGGGACTCCGTGGAATACGGCTCCGTAACATGCCGTGTTCCGTACTTTACGGGACGGGTGGCAACTGTCGCTGACATGCATTTCCACGCCTCCACTGCTCTCTGTGTGTCTGTGTGTGTTGTGCTCGCGGAGAATTTCAGCTGCTATTTTTGTCTTTACTTCAGCTGTAGCTACCAGAACTGGTTTGCTAGCGAGCGCGGGCCATTAGCACTAGCGATGGTTCGGTACCGGAAGGCCCGCCCCCCAGGACCGAGGGGCTCCTTCAAAATATTTTTTATACTTTAATCCCTTATTAGTGACTAAATATAGACCTGCAGTAGAAACGTATTTTCGAGAATGCTTGTGAATACAAAGCATTACACCATTACTCACACATGCGCCATGGCTCCCGCAGCCACTAGTTTTTCAAAACACTCATAGCAGGCAGCGGTTTTAACTGCGCAAGCGCAAAGAGGCGAAGCTGTGACGGTGAGCTCAAGTAGTGAAAAAGGAAACGTTTTTCCAGCGTCCAAAACAGCAGCTTTTTCTTTTAGTAACCACCATTAAATCTGTGAAACAGCTGGAGGTCCTTCATCAAGCACCTGATCAGCAAGTGTTAAGGTGAAGAAAAGAGAACTTTGTAGCTGCTCCATTCACCGCTGTTTGTTCACATGGCGAGAAACTGCATTACGGAAGTTAAAATATGCAGATAAACTGTTAATAAAAAAAGTATTTCTTATCCGATTACTCGATTAATCGATGGAATAATCGATAGAATACTCGATTACTAAAATAATCGTTTTATGCAGCCCTACATTCAACACAACTTATTTAGCAAGTACTTCAGAAAGCAGAATTGAATCGCCGTCTTTCATGCAGCTCCACCTTGGTGCAGACCCCAGTGTAAAACAAATGTGACTTGAACCATACACCAAGATGCACTTGACGGGGTAACCACTGTTCTTCATGATGCTGCCACCTTGTGATGGAAGTTTGTACCATTAGGTGAACCTCTGCTAGTGCAATGTACCTTACAACCACAAATTAACAACAAATGTCACATTTAAAATAAACTGACAAAGAATGTGTTTACTGGCTCCCAACATCCTATTTAGCCCAGATGGAACACTCCATTATGAAGTTAAGTTATAAGTTTTAACCACCCAGAAATATACAGATTTTATTAAAGTGTTAAAGTTTGTTCTTTGTCCAAATCTATAAACATCTTCCCAGGCTTCTTACAGTTCTTTAGCACAATAGCAACCAAATGTTTTTACCAACTTTTTAATCATTCACTCATCCCAGTCATTGTGTGTGAGTGTTGCTTTATGGCGTTTAATTGACTACTGTTGTCTCCAGGTTAACAAGCTGTGGTTGTGGTAACAGGCACAGGTGCCCCCAGTTAACATGATGTATTTAATGCTTAACAGCTGCAGAAAGTTGTTACAGATTTGAAGCATAACAAGGCATGATGTACAATAAATGGTATTTTCACCAGACTTTGTGGTAGCTAGTCCCCCCCCCCCCCCCCCCCCCCTCCCGTTTGGCTCATCACATTCAAAGCTTTGTTGAGCAATTTTGCACTGTGAAGACACAGAGCAACATGAGCATCCCACTGGACTCCAGTTTTATCATCACCTTTTTGATATATTCACTTTTGTTCCAACTTTGGAGAAAAATATCTTGGTTTTGGTTTCTGCTATTCATGTTTTATGCTTGAAGAGTGTTTTCTGTTGTAACACAACCACAGAGAATAGAGTGCGGATTCTAACACCTTACATATTACAGGGAGCAATTTCGTTAAGTGTTAATACCAAAAGTTTTCACTCCTCTTACCACATAGTCTCAGGGGCCTGAAGTCTCTGCTTACTGTTGTTTTCATAGCCTAAAATTAGCTGTTAGCTAATAAACACATAATAAACAGAAGAAACGTGTTAGTCGAATTCATGCAATTATCACCAAGTTCACAGAGAAATGTGATGTTTGTATTATTCCATCTGTTAGGAAGCTTCATACTAATTCCACATTCACTTTAGTCGAATGTGTGGCAGATTTATATACAACACATGTTGAACTGTAAACAAACCCCCTGCTTAAGCCTGCATATGCCACTCGTCTTCATACTAATCTTAGACGTAGTTTAGTCACTTCTGCAGCTCCTGTTTGAATCTCATGAAATCTTAGAAGAGAAAACAAGTGATACGTAAATGCAATTTCCTGTCAGCCTTGTGAAAACAGCATGACTCCAATTTAGCATTCCTCTAAAATTGAAGATTCCAGCTTCTTAACACAGACACATGAACTCACTCAGACAGACGAATCCACTGTTTTTGATCCTGGTGATTCAATTACTTTATGTACTCAAAAAAAAAAGCATTCACAAGTGGCACGAGCAGGTAAATGAGGATAGAATTAAATCTCGAGTGATCCAAAAGACTTTGTGTCTCATTAGTGTTATCAGGATGGTGGATTTCCAGTACAAATCGTAGTTCACTCTCTTTGAATGTTATCAGCCCATTAAAAGGCCGTCATCAGTTCTTTACACATCTGCAGCAGGTAGTCTACTCTGCCTGCTAGGAAGCTATGATTGCCTATGCCAACCTACCTAAGGCGTCCACTTAGGTGTCAGTCACACAGCCCTGGACGCTGGTCACCAACCGACCCCCAAGCACCCTCCCATTGCTAGGGAAAAATGAGGATTCCCCAACTGGTTGCTGGCTGTTGCTAGGGGAAATCAGTGGAAAAGACAGTGCTGCACCAAAATTCTGGTTGTAATGGCTTTGATGGCTAGCAGACTCCTGCAGACTCCCTTAGTTAGCATGAATGTCTCAAACACTCACCAACTACTTGCCCAGCAGCAGTGAAACGATAAGAAATGCAACACAAACTGGAAATGAAGAATGTTCATCTTCAAAGTAAAAGTCATGCTTTACCCTTACCAGTCTCTATAGGGTTGCATGACTGTGGCTTTAACAATCCATGCCACAATGACTGCCAGCACCCTCCAGCAAGCACTCACCAACTGGTCAGGAAATATACACTTTTCCCTAACAACCAGGGGATCACTGATCAGTTTGTAGGTCTGTGTGACTTGGGCCTTATTGGCTTCTCCTCATTCCCTGGCTGGCATACTATTGTGCAATCCACTCTGCCTCTTCCAGCCATTCTTTCCCACATTGTTCTGTCAGTCACATTGGTAATATCTCTCAGGCATATCAGTGAAAAAAATGACTAACCCTGGCTCTCCTGTGCACTAGACCTTCTCCTCCTGCTCCATCATATCAGCATCAGCTCCTCAGTTCTGGTTTGCCTGCCTGTGCACTCTCCAACGACTCCTTTCCTTTGCATAATAATAAATACATATCTGTAACTGACCTCTTAACCTGATTCAATTGTCACATCTTGCATCAGAATCTTCTGGTTCCACTTCAAACATCACAGCAGGTTGTTGCCACACAGTTTTGCCTGTTGAACCAGCTCACTTTCATTCCCACGATGTCAAATAACATTTTGTCTCACAGCTTCTGCATATCAGTTTTATGTCCTTTGGCAAAAGTGTGTGACGCATTGGTTTTTTTTCCCAGTGGTGAGATGTGTCTCTCGCTCCCAACTCCTCATTTACTGGTGTAAAGGTTGGTATTTTGACCCAAAATACATTCATTTTCCAAACCTGACCGAGTACCTTTCAGTGCCTATACATAAAAATCAAGAGGAAATGATAATGAAACCTCCAAATGAAGACTTTGTAGGTCTCTAAAACGAGACCAATTTCTCACCGCAGCCAATACCACAGTCACAATGAACTTGGATGAAAACATGTTCACAGAGGTCCTAATGGTCTTTGCGTTTCCTTGTTAAAACAGTTAAAAATTCTGGAGGCTGAAGATGTGGTGGAGGTTTAATCTGCTAGACTCTGAGGTGAGTCTGAGACTCTTGGCCTTTACTTTTGTCACATATAAAGTTTTTTTTTTTTTAATTTTCTTAAGCTGATTAGCTTTAGGCACCCCAACTAATCAGTTAGATTCAAGCATCCAAAATACCTGGTTAGGTGTTTAGGATAAAACCTACCCGTTTAGAAGACAAAGAACATGATGCAAAGCTGTTTGCCAGCCCACTGCGACATCAGCACCAAAAATTTAATGTGCAGTTTTTTTGTACGGCAACAAGATATCTACAAAAAATGTTTATAACTGGTTACAGTGGATTATAACAGCCTAGTCTGCTTGAAGGTAGACAAGGGTATGTATGGGATGAGATATCTTCTGTAACTAAAAGGTAACATAAAATAACATTTAGGTCTCTCTTTTTCAAAACTGTGACACCGTGATAGATGAATATTATGGGTAATTTTATTTTATTTTTTTTTCATGAAGTAGTATTTCAGATCCTTGAAAGACCAGCAATAAAAGACATTTCACTAAATGTGCCTGTGGTTGAAAGATGTGTGTAAATGGTGGTCGAGTATCACGCTGTGTTTAGAGCTGGGAGATTTTCCAAACCCAGCGGAGAGCTCATGTGCAGAAATGAAGGCGGCGGGAGCTGTGGTGGGGGCGGTGGTGGGGCGGTGGGGGTGGGGGTGGGTGGGGGTATGAGAGACACTATTTCCTGTGTTTCTAACCAGCCCTCCATTCACCAAAGCCCCGAGCTTGTCAAAGTGACAGCTCCATTGACAGCACACTAGTGACACATTGAACTGGCGCGAATAATAACAGAGACTCAAACTGAAAAATAGGCTGCTGCAGTTGTCCTTTGTCAGTGACACCATTAAAATTCTGAGGAAAAAAGCCGGCCAAAGCCCTGTGAGCAATTATTTCAGTGGATGTTGCAACTGTAAGGAAAGTGAAAGTGTGAACCTGCTCTAAATCTGTACGCGTTCAGGTTCATTTATTGTCATTTCTTTTATAATTATTAAAGCCAGGGTGCAGAGACGTGCAAAGAAAGACACACGGGGAATAAAATCAGCGTAAATGTGTCTGTAAAAATCTCTCTGTCCAGCATGTCTGTTTTTCTCCCTCTCTCACTGGGCTCTCATCATCTCTCCAGAGGACTTCCAGAGGACTCTGGCCACAGGTTATTTGTCATCCCTCATTTCTCCTTTGATCCCAGGGCTTTCCAAGGCTCAGGGAATTTAAGCCATCGCTGTCACCCCTTTTGCAATTAATAACAGGCTTCTTTCAGGGGAATTCTACTCATTTGTTTTCATTTTTCCCCATGACGATCCAGCTGTGTCTGCACAAGACCCACAATAATCTTCTTCTTTTTTTTTTTTTTTTTTTTGGCCAGCAGGAAAAGAAGCTTAAATTCAGTTTGAGAGAGAACGGGGGGGCTGCTGCATGTTTGTGCCAGTGGGCAGGGAGAATTGTTCTGTTCCTTTTCGGGCCCACCTCGCACCTCAGATGAGGTCATTTTTTATTCAAATAATTGGTCTTGATCGGAAACAGGAGGGCTTTGATATTCTCTTGATCCAAAAATATGAGACTAATTATTATTTGGAATCAAGTAGTTGCTTAGTTTGAAAATTCAAAAGGATATTTCTTCCTGCAGGGATAAATACTCTGTTACTGTTCACTTATCTCCTCTGCTTATTAATCAGAAACAAGGTTTTAATCAGGAAGGAGGCATTAATCTGAAAAGAAATGGAGCTCAAAGAATACTGGGAGCCAGAAAACATTAGCTGCAAGTGTTGTGCTTTTTGTGAGAAGCACGCCAGCTTGTGTAAACCGGGGCTTTTCGTTTTGTGCGTAGCATGTGGTGTTCAGTTGTGTCCAAAACTCCAGCTTTGGATTCACACGAGGAACAAATGGAAGAGCAATTTCTTTTGTATTTACACTCAAGTTAATTGCTAAACAATATCAGATGATGAAGGCAAGGTCACAGCAAATGATTTATAAACCAATTTTTCAGCTGGAGCCTGGAGCCTGGACCATGTTACAGGGATCTTCAGGTGCAAATGGGTTAAAACACTGGAGACCAAGAATCACTCACAGCCTGAACAGCACTCAGATTTGGATGCAGAAAGAGAAAACAAACAGGAGCACAGCTGTTTGGAACAGGTTTTATCTCCTGAGTCCGGTTTCACTGGCCTGCTTAGGAGCTTTGTCATGTTAGCCAATGCCTGAGTGAAGAGAAACCTGTTTTGATGACAGACGAAAGTATACTGTACTTGGTGTTTTAAACCAGCCCTGTTGTATTCATTTCTAGCTCTACATTTTTATTCTTGGACTCTAAGAGAGCAGCTTTTTTTACCCTATACTGGACCCCTCTAAAGGTCCACTGAGCCGAGCCATTTAACCCTTACATACTGCTCATGTTTTGACTCAGTTTTTGACCCTCATACTAAATGTTTATTAGATCCATCCATCCATTCGCTTATCCTGTTCAGGGTCACAGGGGGCTGGAGCCTATCCCAGCTGTCATTGAGCAAGAGGCAGAGTACACCCTGAACAGGTCGCCAGCCGGTCACAGAAAGACAAACAACCTTTCACACTCACACCTATGGGCAATTTAGAGTAGCCAATTAACCTAACCCCAGTAAATGCATGTCTTTGGACTGTGGGAGGAAACCCACGCAGACACAGGGAGAACATGCAAACTCCACGCAGAGAGAGGGAGAGGCCTGGGCCAAGGTGGAATCGAACCCAGGCCTTCCAGATGGAAGACGATGGCAGCAGTGCTAACCACTGTGCCACCGTGCTGCCCTAATTAGAGCTATTTAGAATTTAGCTAAATCTGATCTTGATATATTTATTATTAAATATAATAATAAATCAGACTTAGCAGCAGAGTCAGATCACGCTTTATCCCTGAATATATTTACTCCATTTCACATTCACAGTCTCTTTGCGATCTGCAGCCAGCTCACAGGTTAAGACTTTCATTTTTGCAGTGATGCACTCACTTTGTTTTTAGCTGTGTGATGAATTTATTTTTAAGCAGACTAGAAATGGGGAAAAAAAACACTCAAGGTTTATAATTTGTGTCTCTTCTGATGATATTTGTTGTACAAAATATGAAACATGACATCACATCTGTTTTTAGGGCTAAAAACTGGGGAAAGCAAATGTGTACAAAGTGTTTTTTGACCTGGTACAGAAGGAGCAAAAACAGTCCAAGACAGCATGCCTTCACCACGGCAGAAAATTCCTGCATGAGTTAAGTCCCAGGATCCAGAAAGATGCCTGGAGTCAGATTAGTTTGTAATAATTTATTTACCAGTTCTTCTTTTTTTTTCAATTTTATATGTATTCATGAAGCCCTGTGATAAACTGGCAGCCTGTGTGTACTCTGCCTTTCACCCTGTGACAGCTGTGATGGGCCTCGGCAGCCGTGAACTGGATAAGCAGAAGAAAACAGATGGAAGTATTTCTGACGATATGACACATGTCCAGTCTTACAGGAGCAAATAATAAAATAACATTTCTAGATCCACATACAGGCTAACTCCAAAAATTAATCTACCTCTACTGAAATTTTCCTGCAAAAATCTTAAGTAATTCTGCTGGAAAGGAAAGGAAAGGAAAGGAAAGGAAAGGAAAGGAAAGGAAAGGAAAGGAAAGGAAAGGAAAGGAAAGGAAAGGAAACCATAAACTGAACCTAAACTCCTCGATGTAGGGAAGACATACCTGCTCTAATTGGACAAACTCAAAAACTGTGTGAAAAGTTTGTCATAACTGAGAAAAACAGGACATAATGTATAAGTGTAACTGCCATACACTGGAAACAGTCCATCCTTAAATGCATGGTCAGTGTTGCTCTCAGCTGTATATATGAAAACTGAGAGGAAAAGCACCAGTGAGCGACATTTTGCTAAGGTGGCTCGGTTCTTTTAAGCACCCCATTAAGCCATTCCAGTGCACAGCCCAAAAACCTGCTCCCCCGGATGGAGTCCAGCCACTGTTACTGTAATTACAGCTGAGAAACATGTCAAAGATCTGTATCAAGAACCTGGAACTACGTCAGCAAAATGCGAGCCACTGCTGTCATTTCAATGCTTTTAAAGGTATCAGTTACAGCTGGGCTCGTCCAAACTGTGACAGGTTAAAATGACTGTCGAGAGAAGGCCGATCGCTCTGTGAAGGGTGTTTGTCAGTGGACGTCAGATTGGGAGTCTTTTTAGTTTGGAGAATGCAGGAACACACACTTTGATTGTACAGATGGACTGAAGCGCATTGGTCACAGTTTAAATCCAATAAAACTGCAACAAATCCCTGCTGAAAACAACTGCTGGTCTCCACAGCAAATACAACTAGAAATTCTTTGCTTTTTTACTGCCTTTCAAACCTGCAAGGGATTCATATTTTAGATTCAAAAGATATCTGTTGGCTCCTGAACATCATTACATTTACAAGACTTGATATAAAATCAAGCCCAGAAGTAAAACAATAACTCCACAAACAACAAAAAAAAGGGATCACATGAACCGGGGCCTCTCTGCAAATAGAAATGCTGCTGATGATCGGTGTCAAGAGACTGGAGGTTTGCAGAGCACTGAACGCACCGCAGCACAAAAACAAATGTCAGCAGCTAAACAATCACAGAGCAGCCTGCAGCAGACTTTTCAAATCAAATAACCAAAGAAAGCAAGGTTAGGCTTCCCGAACATCATTATAAAAGATGCATATGCAACAAAGAAAGAGAAGCAGTGAACATATCGTTCTGCAGACCAAATCATCAGCAATATGAAGGAGCAAAAAATAAGACAAATGTGATGTGGCAAGTGTTCAGTCTGGCTTATCCAACTGTTTCTCAGCCAACACTGGCATTTATTTTACAGACTGAAGTAACTGAATCTCCACTTTATTTTATGTACATGATAATCAGGGGGGGTGCAAATACATCTAAAAATTAAAAAAAAGATTGATATTGTACTTCTTCCTAACAGAAATGAATAATTAGACTCATAACTATGGAACACAGTGTTTCAGAGAAATAACTGCATTTCTTTTTGACACATCTCATCAAAAAAATTGAATCTGCTGTTTTTATTGGAAACAATTAACTATAATTGAGCCACGTTGATTGTGGTTCTGTTGGACAGAAAACTATTTAAAGTAACTTTGAGTCTGGAGATATTGTGATTTATATTATTATGATTTATTTTCCATCCATCCATTCTCTTCCACTTATCCTGTTCGAGAGGCTTATAAACCAATCAAAGACATTGGAAAATAAACAAGGATCAAGCCCCTGGCAACACATTTTAAAAGTATAAAATGTTTACTGTGATGTTTAAATATATCAGCCCTCATGTTTGTGTGTATTATTGCAGGGTCTTTACCTTTCGATGTAAAGCGCCTTGAGGCGACTGTTATTGTAATTCAGCGCCATATAAATAAACTTGAACTGATTGATGTAGAAACAGTTACAGCTGTAATGTTGGAAGCAGCCATCAGAGAATGGGTGCACTTAATCACGGGGGGGGTGGATGCAGTCAGCATTGTTACTCAGTGCAGCAGGAAAATCTACCCCACACCATGAACCTGAACCACTGATACAAAGCAGAGTGAATCCACGCTTTCATGCCATTTATACCGAATTCTGACTCTACCAGCTGAATATCGCACTAGAAACTGAGACTCATCAGCCCAGGCAACACTTTTCCAGTCTTCCATTATCCAGTTTTAGTCACCTCGTGTGAACTGTAGCCTCAGTTTCCTGTTTTTAGCTGACAGGAGCTGCACCCAGTGTGGTCTTCTGCTGCTGATGTAATCCATCTCCTTCCAGGTTCAACATGTTGTGCATTCAGAGATGCTCTTCTGCATACTTTGGTTGTAATGATTTATTGTTGCTGTCCTATCAGTTCAAACCATTCTCCTCTGATCTGTGGCATCAGCGAGGCATTTTGGTCCAAAGAACTGCCGCTCGCTGGATATTTTCTGTTTTTCAGACCATCTCTGTAAAACACAGAGATGATTGTGTTGGAAAATCCCAGTAGATGAGCAGTTTCTGAAATACTCAGACCGGCCCATCTGGCACTAAAGCGATGCTCGGTTTGAACTTCAGCAGGTCCGTGTGCCTAAATGCACCAAGTTGCTGCTTTATGATTGGCTGATTAGAGAGTTGCATTAATAACCAGTTAAACAAGTGTACCTAATAGAGTGGATGGTGAGTGTAAAAACAGTATAATGGTAACTTTAAAGCTCACAGTAGCTACACTCTAACCTTTGTGGAAGGAGTATTTTACTGTAATTTAACAATGAAGCATGTTTGTAATTACAGTCGGCCCTGGGGGAGCAAAACACAGTAACAAAAAGAAAAGAACGACATTTCAGGTCCATTTACAGTAAATGGAGGGAAGTCCCTGGTTTTACCAGCGACATTAAGTAGTTTCTTATCTACTTCCAGTAATGTTTCTGACTCATTTTAAGCTGAATTTGATGGGATTGAAGATGAAAGTGGAATCACAGGAGAATATTTTAACAAACAGAAATGCTGCTGTAGAAAAATGTAAGTCTATCCTTTAAACCAGACCAAAAAAATTAATACACACATTTATTTCACAAAGAACCAACATGAGAATAATGTGCGTGTTAAACGCCCACACGTGTCCCGGTATGAATTTTAATGGTAACATGTGACCTGAGCTCATCACCTTTGTTAAAGACTCGACTGGAAACAGCAGAACGATGCTGAGAGCAGGTTGGTGGAAAAAAGACTGTGTGGAAGATTTTGGTGGAGGTGGAAGAATGGCTGTGTACGTATGTCATCAACTCTGATAACTGCGGCAAGGCTCATCTCCATCTCCTGCTGTGAGCGAAGTCACTCTCATCCACCCACCACAACCTTTATATTATTTTTCAAAGACTGTGCAGTGCCACGTTTGAACAGTGCGACCTTGTCTTAAGTAGAAGTGAAGTCATTGTTGAGAGATCATGATGAAGTGCATGGAAACAAATCAGAGGCCTCCACTGTGATGAGCTATTATCACTCTCACCACTCGCCCTATTTCATTTCCACCTTAACACTGACCTTCACTGAACAATGAATCCTGCTGACTTAAAGGTTTCACTGTCCTTTCTTCATGGATGATGGACACCCCACCTGTCCTCTTTCACCCAGCACAGCACTGAGGCAGGTGTCTGTGTGGGGTGGAGACCTACGCCGCCACCATTAAGGACAGTCACCGCCACCGTCTTCCTCTTCCGGAAATTGACTGCAGGCTTTTCAATTATTCACACTGTTGAATAATGTCAGCCTCCATCTTTATCTGAGCTTATCCTGACTAGTGATCCTTATCTGAAGGTTGAGTAATGGCAGAGTCAATGGGAGGTGGCAGGATTTCAATAGGAAGTCTTTGTCGTTGTTCTTGGATGTTTAAGCTGGATAACACTACAATTTAGGGCAAGAGTGGAGATGAGACAGTGGATAATGTGCCATCATGGAACGAGCTAAACAGGCAGGGTGACATTGAGACTTTCAGACCTCTAAGCATGTGTGTGCCGGGCAGCTCGAGCTCCATAAATGACTGGAATCATTCTTGTTTGCAGTTGTCCCTTCCTGGGCATTTCAACCCCGACCCTCACCTTGCCGCAGGTAACCTCTGTAGCTCACACGAAGGTAGAGTGGGGCGATGCCGAGGTGACGGTAATGATCCAAATCTGTTTCCATACTTCGGCTCATGTGATGACTCATTAATAATGGACCACCTACAAGGGGACAATCACCACTACGGGTTAAATACTTGGGACCCTCCATCAGTCGCTTTAGAACTGAAGAAGCCTCTCAGATGAGCGGCGAAACATCTTCACAAACCTAAAGAAGTCCCTTCTTGTCTTTTCTTATGTGTCTCACCTGTAGACACCTTTAGTCAATTAGCTGTTTTAGTTGTAGAAACAGCACTAACCCAGCCTACCACCATGCCTGAGCCTTACCGCTGTAACCAACGTGTTTCAAAAGGCAGTTTTCACTTTGAAGGTAAACATTGTTTCCAGTGTGTTTCACAGTTGCAGTAGTGTTTGGTGAGAAGCTGGAGTGTTTGCAGACATGTCTCCCATGCAAGCTGCAGGTGATTGTGGCAACCAAAGAAATTGGGAGGAGGTTTGAAGTGCAGCACCGAATACCTCTGTGCGACCAGTTTCACCAGTCAGGGAATACACAGTTTCCCCCCAGTAACCTGTGTGGCCTGTGTGACCTTTAGAGTCAGTCCATATCTGGACCCAAGAATGTTTTGAAGGATTATTCACCACTGCAGCTGTTTCTGTTTCAGCTTCTCCATTTAGGGGTCACCACAGCAGATCATCTGCCTCCATCTCAACTTACCCCAGCGTCCTCCTCTGTCACCCCATGTCCTCCTTCACTACATCGATGAATCTTCTCTGTGGTCTTCCTCTTTTCCTCTTCCCTGGCAGCTCCAGCTTCAGCATCCTTTGCTCAGTTTATCCACTATTCCTCCTCTGTACACCTTACCAGCTATAGCCCCCACATTTAAAGTCCTTACTCTCACCTCCACACTCCTCCTTTTCCTTCTCTCTTGCTGCCTCCAAACATGCCTCCGCCCTCCCCTCTTCCCATGTCTTCAGTCAGCAGTAGCATATTTTCAGATGTCAAATCAGATTGCAGCAATAAAAATTGGGAGATATAGTCCTGATCTTCTCAAATGAAACTATCTCAATATGTCTAATTTCATCTAATCAAGATATCCTTCTGGATCCAGCAGCTCAGTTAATGCTTTGTACGGAGGAACTTTCTGGCCCCGGGGCAGGCATATAATCTCAGGCTGCTTTTGTTATTCTTATTAGAATTTTTATTGGAAGCATTATTTTTGGATGTAGTGTTTAAAATAGCCTTTAGTTAATACTGGGGTTACTCTAACCCGAGACTGCATGCGCAGGAGCAACAGTGATCACGTGAGCAATCAAGAAAAGGCCTTTATGTGATCATTTTAGGTGTCAGATAATTGATCAAATCAGGCTAATATTATTTCTAACAGTGCAGGGACTCAATGAAGGGCTCAAAGTCATTTTTATAAGAGTGGGTCTCAGTTTCACATAAAGCAGACCTACTTGACTCCAGAAGAACGTGAAAATTCAGTGATTTATAAAGATTTTGAAGGTACATTATCAACCAAAAATGAGAGTCATTCTTCAATGTGACAAGACAAGAAAGTACTCGTTCTACCTTTCGCCCTGTTCGGAAGGAATGTTGACAAGAAAGAGCAATGCCCGTGTCTCATAAAAGACAGCACATTCCCGAGCTGTCAGCGCACCACAAGCACAGACACACACATAAACAAATCATTATGCTGCAGGGACAGATGCATGAGCGCACACAATCGAGAGCAAAATCGAATATATTACCCCCACAAAACTTTCATTGTCTGCATGCGTATTTTTAAACAAGTCTGTCATGGAAAGTCGTTTTTTTCTCTCTTCCTGAGGAGATTAAATCACAGATAAAATTAAAACGTAAACACATTTAATTAAGCTACAGACATAATAAATAATCTTTTGTGCAAGCGAGGGAATGACAATCAGGCAACAGTGACTCGCCCGAATGAGTGACATGATTCATCGCACAGTAATTTATTTTGAACGGGCGTTCATGAGGACAGAAACAAAGACAAAAAGACTTCCCAGAAGCCGGAGCTGGCCTCGATTAGATTCAGCAGATTCTGCTCTTTGATAGTGGCATTGCCCTGAGACAGAGAGGGAAGCAGCGAGCCTTATGACTAATATCTGACAACGATCTGTTCTCTATGAGGATTGCACAGCGTGCCATCATTAGTCATGTTCCATGAGCCATATGTTTAACTAACTGACAATAATGGCAACAATCAGACTGAACCGGAGAACCTGCGGAGGGTACGGCACTGACCAGAGCAGATGCTGTTGTGCATCTGTAGTCGTACCCTGTTTTTCACTTGAAACAGACTTTTATGGAATTTCTGGCAGCACCGGCTCATTGACTGTTAAATCCAACACTGCAGGATCTTTGATATTGATCTAAAAAGACACATTCCTGTAGAGTATAAGTCAAAGTGAGAATCTGTTTACCTGTGTTTTGTTTGCAAAAGCTTCAGATTTTCCCCTTACATACGAGGAGATGATCAAAAAGTTTTGCAGCTCCACTTATGAAAAGCAAAAACTGCACCTGATTTAAATTTGGCCTCCCATAAAAATCATCTTTCTTATGAAGCTCTGTCAGTGTTCCAGCGCTGCTGCCACATTTGGATCTCTCCCCGGAGAAAACATCAACATCAGTGTCAAACTGACCTGACTTTCGTGACAAGGATTACTGGTGATGACAGCTGCGTCTTTTATCCTGAGAGCCAATACCAGTCTTCAGTAGAAGAGTCCACAATGTCCAAGCCTGACGGCGGAGCATTATGTCAGGACCGTGGCCAGTAGCATGCTCAGTGAGGGTCTTTTTTAACATTGACTTGGTTGTGATTTTGTCCCCCTGGGTCAGGTTGTCAGTGCCAAGTTCTGCTGTAGCGTCCTGAGAGAAAACATTTGCCACCATCAGCCTGACCTGTGCCCCTCACAACACTTTGAAAAGGCACAAACACAACTTTCCCTCACAGCCGCTCCTACCCGCCAGATCTGACTCCCTGTAACTTTGCCCTCTTCCCCTAAATGATATTCAAGCTGAGCAATCTGCATTTTGAGATCTAATTCAAACAGATGTAAGTGTAAGCGTTCGGATCGGGACTTCCACAGAGCGGCGGTGCTGGAAGCGCTGCAGCTGCACCCCGAGAGACAACCTCGAGGAATGATTTTAAATCAGACGCACTGTTTGCTGTGTTACAGTTTGTGGAACTTTTCGATTGAGCCATAAATTTGTGCTGCATAAAAGTATAAAGTTGGACGGCCAATAGGTCTCTGAAATGTTTCACCTGTTTTTTAAATTTTCTATAATGGGGACATTTTTCCTTATTTTCTGTCCACAAATAAAATTCACAAATAAAATTCAATTCCATATTTTAAAAATATGGAATTGAAAATGAGCAAAACAGGTGCCCTTTAAATATCACCCTCATTGTTTCTTAACATAGAAACAACAGAATGTCCCATAATTATTATTTCCTGAGGCTTTGTTTTGGTTGCTGTGGAGAAGAAGCCAGTCAGAGGCATTAATCAGAGGCAGAAAGTAAATAGCACTATAGCAACAGAATTGATCCCAAAATGAAGCAGAATCCACCCATCCATCCATCCATCCACCCTTTGCTGCTTCTCTGGGTCTGGGTCGTAGAGTCAGCTGTCTAAGCAGAGATGCTCAGCCCTTCCTCTCCTCACATAATACACACTGGAGACATAATCTCAACAGTGCGTCCTGGGAATACCACAGGGTTTCCTCCCAGTTGAACAAAACACCTCACCTAGGAGGCACCCTGGTCATATGCCTGAATCACCCCAACTGGACCCGCTCAGGTTAAGCTACTTATTATATTTCTTGATAACCTGTAGCTTCCACCTTCTTTTAGCCAAACGTGCCATTGAATTTTATCTTCCTGTTCATTTTAGGAGGTCTTTACATCCACAAGCTTGTGCCTTTGCTTTTTTTCCCTCAAAGATTCTGATATTTTCTATCAAGATTTCAATTCTACTTATAATTCAAATGGGGATTGGCAACAATTTACAACAAGGAACTCAAAGTAGAAACTACTTTTTTATAACTAAGCAGGGGTATGACTGTCACCCTTTAAATTCAAGGTGGTTAATGTGCAATATAAAATCCTGCCATTGCATTTTTGTGACTGAGGCAACACAAATATTTTTCAATGCAATTCAGTTTTATTTGTTGTGATTTGGTGCTATATAAACCGTCACCTCAAGGTGCTTTATATTGTAGGTAAAGACCCTACAATATTACAGAGAAAACCCAACAGTCAAAACGACCCCCTATGAGCAGCACTTGGTGACAGTGGGAAGGAAAAACTCCCTTTAACAGGAAGAAACCTCCATCAGAACCAGGCTCAGGGAGGGGGGGTCATCTGCTGAGGGGGGACAAAAGACACACTGTGGAAGAGAGACAGAGCTTAATAATAACTAAGGTCATTTTTGTTCCATCAAATGACTTAAAATGATTAACAAGGAGGTTTTAACACAAGACTTTCTTTTTGAATGAGTTTGGAAGCTGCGTCGTAGTGGAGCTGCTGATTTCCTGTTTGTTTTCTGTGCTCTTCCTGTTTTCCTGATTTCTGTCTCGTCTGTCCTCACAGTCCCTTCGACCAGCTGTTGGAGACGGCTGCCCCACCCGACGCTTGGTTCTGCCAGAGGTTTCTTCCTGTTTAAAGCCAGTCAACGGGTTGCCTGTCTAATATTGTAGGGTCTTTACATTTCAATATAAAACGTCTTGGCAATAATAGCTGTTGCAAGCCGGTGCTGGGTTTATGTGATCAATACTTAAACAGCTCTTGGGTTATTTATAATCTGTTTAATGTGAACAGTTTGAATCTTACAAGAATTTCATTTCCAGAAATAAAAAGCCGAACCTTTCCTGGGAAAGTCTACTGGGGTGGGGGGGTGGGGGGTGGCTGTGATTAGTACTAAACATCAAAACAACATGTTTTTACCCTTGTAGGAAAATAAACAACATTGTCTGGGAGCATATCTCAGAACTGAGATCTGAGCATGCAGCATGAAAGTGAAGGGGAAATTTGAATGATGGAGGTAAAAACTAATCGGGGCAGATGTAACTTTCCCCGAGGAAAAAGCCTCTCGTCTTCTCATCATTCCTCACCATCCGCAGATGAATGTTTCCAAGGCTGGAACACACCACACTATCTGTTTTGATCATCAGATTTCTGACAGCACTACTGATTGTAGATCACATAGCATGTTTGCAGCTCCACTACCTCCTCCGCCGCCTCCACTTTTGATTTGCCTCGCTTGCAGATTTTCCTCCATATGCAGCACTTTGGTGGATGGCATGCATCTCCTGATGAATGGGGGGGGGAGACCTTTGGCCCCTGCAGCAGTGTTTGAATACAAGTGGAAGCAATGAGAGCCGAGTGAAGCTGCAGGCTATAACTGGTACGCAATCATTCACCGCTGACATCAAATACACCCCCCTGGAAAAAAGAAAAAAGAAAGAAAAAAGTTGCCTTACATAAAAATAATAAATGTGCTAATTATCACTGTTTAGATAACATCATCTGTGTTGTCAGTATTCACGACTTTATAATAAAAAGCACAAAAAAAATGACAAAACAAAAATAAATGCAGTTGCTCTGTTCACGTTGCCAGTTTTTGCCCCGAGGCTATAAAACTCAGTCTTGGCCTGTTTTCTCTTTGCTTTGTTCCAAGCTAGAAACACTTTGCCAAATTTACTCAACCTGAACAATTAGAGCTGACCCGCAGTCAGAGCATTATAGTGGTGGTTTGGCCCCGAGTTTCAGCCGGGCTTTGGCACAAGCGGTTAAAAACGAGGGAGCGCTGGTACAGCTTGGCTTTCCATCACCTCAGCTTGTTACAGAACAGAGAATCACCCATATGGAATCCATATGCATGGCCAGCATTACTCTCAATGGGTTTATGCTGGTCATGGCCAGGTTGTCATACTTCAGAGGCGAGGAGGCTTTGATGGAGCAGCTTTTGGCTTAACAGCACAGCCGCCGGGAATCCTTCAGACAAACCCTTTCCTGGAACATCTGAGGTATGCTCAGAGCTTCAAGCTGTGATCTTGGAGGCATTGTGTTTCTTTTATGGTCTTGGCTTTAAGAGAAATTCTCCCTGTATGCTAAAGACACTAAAGACCAACGATAACAGCACAAAGTCTTTTGCTTTTTGAAGTGTTTTGATCTAGAAGTTTTGATCTTGCATTTTTTTTTTTGTAGCTTTTCCCCATCCTTGCAGATTTCAGTGTGTCGCTGTATGGCCTTGTCTTGTTTTCATTTCTCTCTTTGGGTCACTCTTTGCATGTTTCAGTTGGTGTTACATCCTGTCTCCATGTGTTCACTGAGCCTGGCTGCGGTTGAATAGTCGGTTTTGCTCAGGAAGGTTTCTAACTGAGTGAAGCGACCCTGAAGTATCCTTGTGGCAGCTATAAAAAAAAAAAAAAGCAGATTGAATTCTCTGAATGCTTCAGAAACGTGCTTCAGTACTTCCTTTCTTACCTGCTTCTGTACAGGATGCACTAGACCATCCTTTACATGTGGACAGGAGATGATGGCATCCCGCAGTTCAAAGCAAGGCGCTATCCAATAACTGACAAGTGACATAGATCATCATGTAAATTACTGCTGTTTTTAATCATCCATAACCATATTATATTTGTTTAATTACCGCTGCCTGAGGGCTAAGACTGAAAGGTTGAAGAAGAGTTTTTACCCACAAGCCATCCGTCTGCTCAACTCTGAGCCCTAACTGGACCATTATTGCACAGTGTAAATATTATAATTTAAAAAGTGTGTATAGTGTATAGTATATAGAGTATAGTGTATAGTGTGAATTACTTTTTTTTATTTTTATTCTTCTTATTTATATGTGTGTGTTTATTAGGTTGCAGGTACAAAATACATTGCACTGTGCATTGTACTGTGTATAACTGTGCATGTGACAAATAAACACTATCTTATCTTATCTTATCTATCAGGTTATGAGCATTACACAAGTTTAATAAAATGTTCTTTTCATGCACTTGGTTCCCACATGAAGCATTTTGTGACGTGGTTTTTGAAAAGTTCTCTATAAATAAAGATAATTAGCTGTAATAAAAACATATAAGTGAATTAAAGGCCATAGTGTAGCTCAGTTCGCATTGATTATGCTCTGATTTGTTGTATTTCCAGTTTTCAGGGTTATCATTAAATTATTATGAAGTCCTTCATAAAAACAGGAGTTAAAGTAGATCATCTCTTCAGCAGGAAGCAGAAATATGAGTGGACTTGTTTGACTGCTGTGACTGGTAAGCTTTGCTCTTAGTAAATAAGTCGTATCGTTCATTGGGTTATCCACAATTATACAAAACAGTCAGAACACATGAGGTGAAGTATGTAAGATAAACTTTAGTCAGTCTTTGGTATTTTCAGCAGAGTAGACCCACATCAGCAGCATTAGATGTCAAAGTACGTGATTCCCTGAACATCCTGATTGTCCATTCAATGACAATTTTATTTATATAGCACCAAATCACTACAAAGCGCTTTATATTGTAAGGTAACGATCCTACAGCAGGGGTCGGGAACCTTTTTGGCTGAGAGAGCCATAAACGCTACATATTTTAAAAATGTAATTCCATGAGAGCCATACAATATGTTTAACACTAAATACAAGTAAATGTGTGCATTTTATGTAAGACCAACACTTTTAAAGTACAATAAGTCTGAATTGCATTTAGTAACGTTATGCTGTTGCTAACCAATGATAAATAAAGTACTTCTTACCATTAATGCGACTTCTGGTGCTGCATGGTTTTGCTGATGGCTTTGTAGTCTGGTTGATACGTGGTGAGGTTAAGCTTCATGCAGGAGTTGAGACTTCCATCCGTTAAACGTGATCGTAGGTTGGTCTTAATGTTCTTTAGATGTGAGAAAGACTGCTCACATGCATACGTAGAGCCAAACATTGTTAGTACAGCAATACTCACACGCTGCAGTGTGTGGTATGTGACGGGAAGTGCTTTCCAAGTTTTGACAATCAGCTGGTCTGCGGGTTGAAGTTTTTTCATTTCTCCCCACTTGTGTTTGCTCGCCAACTCTGCTTGCTGTCGTGCAAGTCTTTCCAAATCTTCATTTAGTGACTTGAATTTATTCACCCACATGTCTGAGGCCTTCAGGTCAGCAACTTGTAGCTCAAAATCTCGCCGACAGAGGCATGTCTTTTATTCGTTTCATTATCTTGTCTTTATCCGAAAAGTCGTCAAAAAGTTCACTGGCGACATCAAGCATGAATGTTTTGGCATACTCACCATCTGTGAATGGCTTTCCGTTTCTCACAATTGCTAAAGCACCAGCAAAGCTAGCCGAATTCCAGTCACCTTGTTGGGTCCAAACACGAAGTTGCTGCTGACTAGCTTGCACTTTGCACAGTAGCTCTTGACATGCTTTCTTCCTGCTGTCCCCCGCTGGGTATTTCGATGCAAATGTAGTATGGCGTGTGTCGAAGTGCCGCTTTATATTTGACCGTTTCATCGATGCAATTTTATCACTGCATATTAGACACACTGCAGAACCTGCTCTCTCCACAAAGGCGAATTCATCTGTCCATTCCTGCTGAAAAGTACGATACTCCTCATCTTTTTTTCTTTTAGCCATCTTCTTCGTAAAAGGTTTCCTCAATTAGTTAGCTGACTACTTGAT
The DNA here is from genome assembly GCF_007364275.1 of Archocentrus centrarchus. NCBI lineage: Eukaryota > Metazoa > Chordata > Actinopteri > Cichliformes > Cichlidae > Archocentrus > Archocentrus centrarchus. The sequence continues at coordinate 2,797,799 of NC_044361.1, forward strand.
TAAAAGGAGGGAAGTTTACTCCCTGACCTCACAACGACCCGCGTACGTTAGGCATTATCCAATAAAAATTTGGTGTGGTCCCGGAGGACAGTTGTGATTGGCTCCAGCCACCCGCAACCATGAACATGAGCGGTAGGAAATGAATGGATTGAAATACTTGAAAATGTTATATATTTTTTAACGTTATTATTTTTTTTTTATTAAAGATTTGTCTGCGAGCCAGATGCAGCCATCAAAAGAGCCACATCTGGCTCGCGAGCCATAGGTTCCCGACCCCTGTCCTACAGTAATAGAGAGAAAACCCAACAGTCTATTGAACTTGGTGACTGTGGGAAGGAAAAACTCCCATCCTCCAGCAGAACCAGGTTCAGGAAGGGGCAGCCAGTTGGGAGATCATTCTCCCATCACGATGTTTTCCATCGAGGATGAGTAAAAGTGATCAGAAAAAAAAAAACAGGAGGGTTTTTTGTTTGTTTATTAATTATTCAACCACAGCCATTGTCACTGATTACATCTGTGTTTTGTTTGGTTTTCCTCTTATTAAATATCAGTCTGTCAGGTTAGTTAGCTTTTATTTTTGCACACTGGCAGTTTTCCTGGCTGTGTTCATCCCTGTGTTTGTTACTATTGTTCCTCCTGCTGCCTCGTACAGATTCCTGATGGCATTTCTTTGTTTAGTTTTTCTTTTTTCTTTCCACTGGACGTTGTTGAGCATGCTGTTTCCTAACCCTCTTTAAGTAACCACCAGCTTCTAACTAATGCTTGCTTTTTGTTCATTGTGGCTGCCTTCCTACTCCTGTGTTTGTTTCCTTAATCTGACTGTAACACACACATATGCATCACACTTTGCTATATTATACATTTGGGGCCTTGAAAATAGTGTTTATATTGGTGTGATGCTCCTTTGTGACCATTAGTTTTGCATGGAAAAACCACTCTGCTTTCCACACCGCAGTCTCGTTGCCCCTATAACTCTTCAAAAGAGTTCATGCACAGCAGAATGGGCTAATTGGGTGGAAATGTGTTGACATTTCACCAACACGTCTCTCCAGTCCTACGGCAGCGAGAGATGTATCCAATCAATTATTCAGATGATCTAAGCATGAAGAAGACAAGCATGCACCCAGGCTCTGCTGGACATCCACTGACTCACTGCTTCAAAAACTAATGGTTCATTTAGAGAACGTCTGCTGCAGCAGCCTGGTATGCTGCATGTTGGTCTTTCACCTGGAACATAGAGTTTAAACTCAGCGACTGGTCTCTTCCCATCTGGCCTGCTTCCTGTAATTCACTGTTAACCCTGTCCTCTTTATGTTGACATATTTATCACATTGTCTTCACCGAATAGTTCAGAGTAAAGCTGAAAATATCTTTTTATTACCGCAGCACATGTGCGCCTGTTGGTGGGGATGTGTTGTACAAGATGCAGCTTACAGACTGAAATAAATACAGGACGGCCAGTTAGAGTAATCAGACACTCGGATACTACGCTGCACTCTGGGAAGCTGTCACTGCAGCAACTGGATGAAGCCTGAAAATAAAAAACATAAAAGAAATGTGTGTAACCACTTCTCAAAATAGTGTGTTAGCAGAAAGGCTGTGGAGCCACAAGGCCATCATACAGGAAGGACATGCATTCTGTCTCTCAAGCTTTCCAGGACTGTGCTGTGTTCCAGCTGAGGAATAGGAATAGCTGACATCATTGTTTGCATGTATACGTGTGTGCTGGAGTTTCTGCAGTGCTCCACCATCGTGAGGGAAACTGATTTCACGTTCATGTAGAGCTAATAAATGTTGAACAACAGTTTCTTTTACTGTAACGTGAGAAGGAAAGACGACGCAGACTGTCAGAGAGATCAAAAACAGAAAAACGGAGCATGTCAGCACTGCTAGAACACAAGCTATTGCATAGCATAATGAGCAAGCTATACAATTACAGCAAATTACATTTTGCTGTAATCAATATACCCTGCTTATTACTACCAAGCAAACATGTCACAGTTGTTGACGTCTGCATCACTGTTTACACTTGTGGGAAGGTGAATGTCAGGCTCTGCCACAGCCTGAGGTGTGGGGTATAAAGCTGTAGCCTGCTTCATAGAGTTAACATAGTACTATAAGCCAATTATTACAATGTAAAATAGTTTGGTGCATAAAGTACATTTTAATCCCATTGTGGGGATGCTGAGCTGTCTATATCAACAGCTTACCCAGAGAGTACACTCTTTAGGCCTAATCTGGGTTTTTATGCAACTATCAGCTCTGTTATGGCAATGTTGCATGAGCCAGATGTGGCTCAAAGGTCATGAAGTGGGATTGTGTGTGAAAATGTGCAGAGTGACTGTGTCGCACTCAAAAAGGAACAAAATACAAGTCTGTTAAAAGCTCTTCAGCTCCTCGTTGTTCTATCTGTTCAGTGGAAAACCCTTATAACTCTCCTAAGAGTCTTCTTTGTGTAAGCTCAATATACAATATGACTTGCCAAGATTTTTAGTTTACACCTCTGAGTCAGTTTCATGCCTTGCTGATCTTTTTAAAGTCACGGTCCTTCACTGGTGTCTGTCTGCTTAGTCTTTTGGTGTTGCAGAGAGGACTGTGGACAGTCAGCCTACACAGAGGTTATGGAGACGCACTCATGCGCAGTCCTCCAGAAAGCCAGCAGCACGTATCCGGATGGCGATGACACTCGGTGTAGGTCGAGGGCTGATTGTTTGAAAAGTTGGCTGGAAGAAGAAGAAGAAACTTAAACTAATGGCTGCAGTGGAGACTGTTTTTTAAATAGTCTTTAACCAGTTAAATTATTTATTAAACATGACTTCTGTCCTGTCCATCAAAGGGACAAAGCTGAAGGACCAACAGCAGCACAAACATAAACATGAAAAGCCCACACAGCCACATATTTTTGACACTGCCGCCTGGTGACGGTTCACAGCTACAACATGTGAATGTAGATCTGTGAATTTCTGCATAGCATCAGCAGACCATCGACGCACAACTATGCTGGGTGCATAAAGGTACTTTTCTGTAATTGTGCAGGTCAGGTTAGCTGGCGACTCTAAATCGGCCACAGGTGTGAACGTGAGTGTGAGTGGCTGGCTGCCTCTCTGCATTAGCTCTGAGATGGAGTGGGTGTACAGGGAGTACTTCACCTCGCCCAGTGACAGCTGGGATGAGCTCCAGCTTCCCACGACTCTGAACTAAGAGGCAGTGGGTGAATGGAGGGGACATTTAAGCCTAGATGGTGCAAATTATGTAACTATGCAGGTAAGATTAGAATCCCGAGTTCAACCTTCAGGCCTCTGGCAGCCTTAAAGTATCGATCTAGGTTCTCTTTACTTAGTTTATTTGTTTTTGGCGACACAATTTGTTACTGCAGTAGTCAAATAGGCCTGTTGGAAGTGTAACAACACTGTTTGTGTACAACAGATGGCCAAAAATTCATTCATCATCAACATTTGACAAGGCTCGCTTGCTAATTGAAAACTGCAAAGTATTACAGCTGCATTACAGCTTTGTCTTACTTAAAGTGGGACAAGCAGAGGCAACATTAAAGAATTTAAAACAGGAAACAGATTCATCTTTGTTTTATTGACAATTTTTCCCTCTGTGTTGTTGTACAGTTGGATGAAGTCATTTTGTTTTTTCTGTTATACATTTTGTTTACACTGAACCGTCAGCACTGTTTGTAAACACTGCTATAGTTCTTTCCACCAACAGGGAGATAGTGTTGCTTTTGGAAATGTGTGTTTTTGTGCCCTGTGCTCATATTTATGGTTTGTGAGATATGATGCATAAACACGGCAACAAAGATTAAAGAAAATGTATTTCTTTTAAGTCATCTACAGAGTCCACCGCATAAATCTGCAAGATGACCTGGATCATGGAGGCCCTCTTCCCTCTCAGAAGCACTCTCAGCACCTAAAAGGAGCTCAGATTTCAAAGCCTGATATGAGTCCCAGATTTCTGCTCACATTTCCCTTTGAGCAGCAGTCGCACTCCGCCACTCTGTCCCACATCTGTTCCCGTCCCTTCCTGTTTTACAGCACACTGTCCTTGGATAGCCTGATAGGTTCTTAAAGTCCAATTTATCATTATTATGCGTTTCTGCGAACAGCCTCCAGCAATTATTCAAATGAGGATGGCAGAGAACAGACTCTTCCTGTGGGTTCAAACTCACTCCACTGGAGTCGGTGAGGAAACCGAATCCGATCCTCTTAAAAAGCAATCGCTTCTGAACGTAACTGTGATTAGAAGAAAATACTGTATTTAGCTGTTATCTGTGTGTGTGTGTGTGTGTGTGTATGTTAGGTGGGGTGGTTGGGGGGGTGTTGCTGATGGTGTGGTCATGTACAGGATGCAGTGTGGAGGGCTGGGGGAGCGGAGGAATGTGACGTTCATTACACGCACCGATGCACACGCATAACCCCGGCTGAGACACACAGCCATCACTCATACGCACACACACATATGCAAACAGGCCACACACACACACACACACACACACACACACACTGTTACAGATATTCCTACAGGCAGACGTGACAAACCTCCCGTCACACTCACCTCACACAGGCAAACAGGATTTCAGTCCTACTTTTCCTTCTTTCTTTCCTTCACAGAACTGCAAATGTACAGTTTGATCCATTCCTTCTCTCCTCTGACGTTCCTTCAGTCCTGAGATGAAGCATCAACTCAGCCGAAATGAAAGATTTCTCACGGACCTGAAAAACAGCAGTTGCTGTGAATGTGATTACTTTATTTTTGCTGTAAGCAGCTTGTAAAAGCATGTGAAAGCACACCCGGCCTGGATGACTCCCTCTTTGGTTTTACGGGGGGGGGGGGGGGGGGGGGGGGGGGGGGGGGGGGTCCTGTTGGGTCTGTCTTACACATAAAACACTCCAAAAACAAATAAAAGTAAAGCAGTAAATGGACTCAAGTACAATGACTTCAGGATATTTGTGATTCACTTACACATAAAACGGCAGCTTTTCACATGTGAAATAGCACGATGTGTGCCTTTATGTTCCTTTATAATAAGAAGAATAAAGTTTGTTTGTACAGCACAAAACCAGCTTCACAAAAACACATCATGCAAAAAATCAAATAGAATCAGTGAGGCAGGAGGAAACATGAACAGAAATATTATAAAAGCAAAAATAAACCTCAGAAACTGTCGGTGTTCATTTGAAAAAGGCAAAGATTCAAGTGCAACACCAAGAAAAAAATTAATTGAGGATCACTTTGAAAAATGAAGAAAGGTTGGCGAAAACTCTGTTTTAAAGTTTTTTAAAGGTGATTTACAAGAAAACACTTAAGTAGCAAACCAGAGTTGATCAGGCAGGTCTGAGAACCCTCAGCAGTCCCAGGATCTGTGCTATTTTTCAGATTTAGATTCAGGTGGATTATTGTTGAGCTTCTGTTTAGATTTCATTATTACAGTTATGTTTCAGTTCTGATATCTTTGAATTCTGTTTCCTCTTTGGAGTTCACTCGTTTTTGTTTTTTACTTTATTGAGTTTTGGTTTCTGTTTTGTTTTTACTATTTTAGGCTCTCCACAGTTTTGCTGTGTTCCCGCCTTCTTGTTGTAGTTGTAGTCTTCGTTTCTTAGTGTTTTTCTCTTTGGTTGTTTTCTGTGAGGTTAGTTTTCTGTTTTTTGTCTGCTCTCCTGCTCTGTTTGTGTTACATTTTACTCCTCATGCCTGTTTTTGGATTCCGTTTGTGTTGGACTGTGTTCACTGTGAGATTTTAGCCAAACAGAGGACTCACCTTTTGTTGTACTTTGTACAGTCGTAAAACTCGACTTCATCCATCCATTTTCTTCCGCTTATCTGGGGTCGGGTCATGGGGGCAGCAGCCTACACAGAGAAACCCAGACCTCCCTCTCCCAGCCACCTCCTCCAGCTTATCCGGGGGAACCCTGAGGCATTCCCAGGCCAGATGAGAGTGATAATCTCTCCAGTGTGTCCTGGGTCTGCCCTGGGGACTCCTCCTGGTAGGACATGCCTAGAACACCTCACCCAAGACGCATCCAAGAGGCATCATAGTCAGATGTCCGAATCACGTCAACTGGCCCTTTCTATGTGGAGGAAGCTCCACTCCGAGCCCCTCTCGAATTACTGCACTCTTCATCCGATCTCTAAGGGAGAGGAAAAAACTCCTCAAGTAAAAACATCAAATCAATTCTAAAAATAATGTCTGATCAGTGTGGGGACATTAAAATGAGTTGAATGTGTTCACTTTTCCTGCTTCTCGTAAAAACTGCAGCATTTTGAACAATTTGAAGACTGCTGATTGATTTCTTAATGCCTGCAGTCATCTAACAGAGAGGACGTGAAAGCATGAATGATCATTTGAGTTGTGGTAAAACTCAGTATTGATCCTCTCCTAGCAACATTCCTCAGATGATAGTAGCAGGACTGGACGATCTTGTTTATGTTTTTCTCAAAAGTGAGGCTGGTATCAAATAGCACACCCAGCTTCCTGACAATTGATTTAACATTACCTGACAGAGGACAGAGGGAGGCCTGGATGATAGGATGGAGTTTATCGTGACTAATGATAAATTTCTCAGTTTTATCAGAATTTCATTTAGTAAAATTAGCAAATATATGTTTTTTAATATCAGACAGTTTGTAAAGTTGTTGTCATAGAGGCTTGTAGTGTCACTGCTCTGTACTGGGAAATAGCTGTGTGTCATCAGCATAGCAGGGGAATCAAATATTGTCTCTGTATAAGAGACGTACAAGTGGCTAAGAGGTAGGATATGTAATAAAAAAAAGAAGAGGTCCTAGTATAGACACCTGGGGGACTCCATGACTTATTAAAGAATGAGGAGACAGATGATTACCAAGAGAAACAAAAATTCTGTACCGCAAAGCACGTTCAGCATACCCAGGGTATCTTTCCATTATCTGGATTCTCTTACCCATTGGCAATTGTTTGAGTTAACAGATTTATCAATATTACATCTCTATCATTAGCACACGGGAGAATCTAATGGGTTATAATAGTGTTTTCTATTAAATTAATGTTCAAATTTACAAAAATTGTAAAATTGTTTTGTTAGGGATTATTTTTTACTCAGTGAATAAAGGACAAATGTTTAAAGGTAAACTCCAGTAAATTAATTAATAAACAGTGGATCAACCAAATAATAAACAATTAAATAATACATTAGAAGGAGAGCAACAGATCAGAAAGTTCTGGACTAACTTCTCTGTTTCAGTGCATCTCATCTTGAGGCTCGGCCACAGAACGTACAATTAAAACATCACCAAAGTCACCATGTTCTGTCACTAATCTGGACAAGATTTCTCTGTATTGATTAAATTAGAACATCAGGAAGAAGATGTGCCTATGACTGAGAGGAATCTGGGTCATGAAAAACCAGCCTGAACAAGACTGAGTGATGAAGGTCAACTCATAGCGCCCAGAGATTGTTTATGTTTAGATAAAAGGCTGTCAGTATAAAAATGTTATGGTAAGACAGGAACACGGGCTCAGAGAGAGAGAGCATGCACACTCTGACTCTGGGTTCCCACATGGCCATGTGTGTAAATTTTCTGATTCTTTAATATATTAAATGTCCTACTTTTTTAATTAAAGTGTTTCAGGTGTCTTCCTTCATAAACAACCTGTTTACCTGTCAGTTTGCAGCCAAAAAGTTTATATTTTTTAGTGATGCTTATCAAGGAAACACAAAGACTTCAGCCACTATTAAAAAACTCTCTGACCGTCTGCACACAGAGATCCCAGAGATCTTCCAGGAATGGTGGCACTCTTTTACGGAGACTTGATTGTTCACTAGGTGGTGTTTTTGTCCTTTGACTGATTCATTTCCATTTGACCCACTTCAGCTGTGCCACTGAAAACTTGGTTAGTTTTAGGAAGATATTTTTGGTTTGAAATATAATATGTTGGTTCACATTAACCCTGAAACACAGTGTTAACAAAACTGCAGTATTTGGACACTGGGAATAAGAAAGTGATGGTAATTCACCCAGAAACTGAAGAAGAGCATCAATCTGTCATTTCATGTACAGTACCAGGCAAAAGTTTGGACACACTCACCCATTCATATGAATGGGTATAATAGGTGTGTGTGTTTATATTATTTATGATTTATTGATTATTTTATAAACACCAAATTAAACTTGTTTAAAAATAGACAAAAAAATTATATTTCTCAAGGTTCAACTGTAATTTATGAGAATTAATTTTCATTGTTTTGTGTTTTATTATAAAATAATTGAGATGATGGAATTCAAATCTTAGTGAACTCGATTTGAAGGATAATTTTTATGCCATGCATGCTGCACTTTTTGTTTTGTTTTCTTGGTGGTTTGGATTGTATTTGGTGCATGATCATCAGCTCTGTTGTATTTCCCTCTGCGGATCGGTTACTCTAAACTAACATGATAACTGAACCTTCCTGCAGCAGAACAACCTTGAGGGGGACCTCAAATTTTTAAACAAAGACGTCTTTTTGTTTGAAAACAGGTCAAACCCGACTGCTGCGATCATTAAGGTGATCCATCTTGTAAACGCCTGAAACTCGCTGCCTTCTTGGAACTATTGACCGTGGAAGGGGCCAGGAATTCTGTTGGTTTCCATCACTGCTCTGCTCCATCCCATTACAGCAGATTCAGGTCAAGAAACATGACAAACGATTGGCTGTGTTTTGGTGACCCTCCAGGCCAATCAGCACAGCACATGTGGATGAAATTCCGGGGCAGATAATGTTGCTGGCAGACTAATCATTAATTACTGCCCTTCTATCAATATCTAATTATACTGGCTGTCTGGCTGTGCAGTAAGGAAGATGAACCTCATACTGGAAGTCTGTATTGGCAATATAGCCAGCAATCCGTGATGCTGCCTGTCTGAAAGCAGCTGTTACCCAGCCAGGTCATCGCTGCCCGGAGCGCTGCCGGATTTCATTTTAGCTGTTTAATCACAGGCTATTTTACTCTCGGGATGCCAAGTGAATGCAATTAATTTCCATTAATCACCTTGCAGGACAGATAAAAAAAAAAGCAGCAGTGATAAACTGAGAAATGCCGCTTTAAAACACACCTTCACATTCACAGCTCTCTATATTAGTTTAACTCATGTTCATTTTCACATTATATTTTTAACAGCATGACAATTTTGAACTGAGAAATAAGATTTTCACATGGATGCTATTCCTCCATACGCTGCAAGCAGATAGCAACCACAGTTTAATAAAAACAAGACTCTCTTTTAATAACTGCTTAGAAGATAATCCAAGGTACAAAATAAAGCAGGAATAGCTGCTGAATATGTACTGAAACCAGGCACACAGATTGGATTTTATGAATATTTAGGTCACAGTTCCCTGAAGAGGAAACCTAAGAATATCCCTTGACTAGCAAACAGCCAAATTGTGTACATTTTCCTGAGGATTTAACAGAAAAGTACAAAAACTGCTCGTTAAAGGACTGTTTACTGTAAATGTGATCTCCTGCCTCATAATGTGGTGCCACATGTTTAAGATAAGATAAGATACTGTTTATTTGTCACATGCACAGTTATACACACTGCAATGCACAGTGAAATGTATTTTGTACCTGCAGCTGATAATAAGTAGTTAAAAACATGTATAAATAAGGAGATCAAAAATAAGTAATTCACACTATACATAGAATAATTTACATTGTGCAATAAAAGTCCAGTTTAGGGCTCAGAGTTGAGCAGACGGATGGCTTGTGGATAAAAACTCTTCTCTAACCTCTCAGTCTTACTCCTCAGGCAGCCTGATGGGAGCAGGGAGAAGAGAGAGTGTCCGGGGGGGGCCGGGCTGTTTAAGGATCTTCATGGCCCTTAACCTGCACTGCTTGGTGTAAATGTCCTGCAGGTTGGGCAGGGTGGTTCTGATGGTCTGTTCAGCTGAACAACCCACCCTTTTTAGGGCCTTTTAGAGTTTCCCATCCAGGTGGTGCACGATGCTCTCGATGGTGCAGGTGTAAAAGTTTCTGAGCACCTTGTGTGGGAGCTTGAAGTCTCAGCCACCTGAGGAGGTAGAGACGCTGTCTGGTCTTCCTCATAGGGATGTTAATGTGATGAGTCCAGGACAGGCCCTGTGAGATGGTCACTCCCAGGTATTTGAAATTTTCCACTCTTTCCCCCTCTTTCCACTCTTTCCACCTTTAATCCAGCATGTCATTTCATTGCATTTTGCTAAAAATTAAATAAAATGAGAGCCTTAGAAATAAGCTCTCCCAAGCACGCGCAACTCTCAAGCAGCGGGACGCTGACTGCAGGTCACCTGATGGCCCACGGTGTCTCTTCAAGGTTTCTTTTTTGGCATGTGTGCAGTGACAGACCAGGTTTATGGCAGGAGGGTGATGTGTTACTACTCCACATAAGGAGCCCTCTACATCACAGCCTCTAAATCACCTTCTACATCACAGTAAAGTGCTCTGTGTGTGTGAGGTGGCATATTTTAATGCAAACCACAAACCTTTTCCTAAACCTAACCAAGCGCTGCCTAAAGCCACAATGACAGACTGTATAAAGCCATTTGTTTGGTCACCAGTGGACATTAGTTGCTTAAGTAACACTCTTGTGTATATTTACATATTTCCCACCCTGTCATATATCAGTCACTGATATTCTTTGCTTCAAGTTCTTTAGTTGCTTGGCCCCAGATTTGAGAGTTCTTTAACTCAGTACGGCCCTCTTCATGTCACTGTTATTTTCCTGTCATCAGTACAAGGAGCTGAATTTCACTGATTTCATAGTCTCTTCTTGTAGCAACACTGCTGAGAGTCTCCTACAAGCAGCGACCTCTGGGACTGAAAAATGAAGCCAGCATCGAAGTGCCAAAAGCCGTGATTGGTTTAACCCTTCATAACAGCTGTAAGGTTGGTTATTATTTCTCATTTATCATCCATTTGGATACCTGTAAGGTTGGGGGCGTGGCCACTTTGATTGGCAGATGTGCCCACACAGGCAGCTGTGGCTGATAGCTGTCTGCTAAGCCAACTGGAATCAATAAACTGGATCCTCCAACCATGTCTGTGTCATCTCTTACTTTGTTCTAGGCTACACATGTGTGTCGACAGTTTATGTCGCTATCCTTACCTGATAATGTAACACTCCACCCTCTCATCCAAATAAGCACTCACTCCATTAAACCAAACATGTCTCAATGGCTCCGTTCGAAGTCTGTGGACTTTGTAAACCTGACCAGATACTGAAAGCAAAACCAAGTCCAGAACACAAAGCTTCAAAGCAGAACAGGCTGACAAACTTCTGACTTGCTCCACTGCCACCTCTCCACCATCCAAAGGCGGACTTTATCTCTCCTCGTACAATACTGCAGCTGCAACAAAGCATATCTTTGCAATGCCAGCAGCATCTCACAGGACTGTATTTGACACCCTAGGATGACACTGCGCTGTATTTTTGCACAGAGAAGCCTTAATAAATCTAAGTCCCTGGACTTTTTCTAAATATTACCATAGATTTTTTTGTTTGTTTGTTTTTTAGCGGAATTAAGGATGTGAAGGTGTTGATTTAAAGTAGGATTATTATTTGAGTTGATGCTGATTCGGTGTTATTAAATGTGTTTAACTTTGAGGAGTGTAGATCAAGAGGATTAAAATCAGCTGCCTGTCGGTGTTTCCAGTGTCTGTGTCTCCGTCATCTCAAAGGGAAATGAACCCCCCCCCCCTCACAAACAGCACCACGAAGCCTTGAGAACTTACAGCAGTGATAAACTTCAGGTATTTATTTTTTATCACAAGAGATGTCTATATGGTACATAATTTCTCAGAAGTATAATTCTTTGTATAGTGCATCAATAAAAACAGCTGAGAAGAAAGGTGCTGCCAGACGAAGGTTTGGACCTGTAACGAAAACACCATTAAGCTCTTTAATCAGCGTGCAGTGGGCAGAGACACCGTGCATTAACTGAGCTACGTAGCACAGAGCAGGATGGTTATTTTGGCAGTTAGATCATTGTTTCATTAATGTGTTTTCCTCAAGAGGACAGTGCAGCTGTCCTTGAGTAAAGCACTTAAATGTTATTGCCTCAATAAGCACTCAGCTACTGAGCGTTCAAACACGGGAAAGGACCGGCTGTGCTGCTGCGCCACAGACCAGAGCCGGGTTAAAGAACGAGAGCGGGATTTAATAATGTGCAATATATTTAAATCCAGATTTTATGAATGAGCAAACATGGTTAAACCTCATCATTTCCACCAGAGATTGTCTAAATAAAATAAGCTTTGATAAATAAAAACCATGCAGGATGCAGCTGAGTTAACTGTCAGAACAAACAAACAGCAGATTCTCACAGTATGGTGTTATGGTGCGGGATAAAATCACATTAAACAGGGCGTGGAAACTATTTTAAACTTATCAAAAAAATATTTGGGTCTTTAAACATGATGCTGATGGCAGAAGGAATATGATATAGTAGTAGTATTAAGTATGATAATGGTAGGTTAAGCAAAGAGCCTCCATATCCTGATTTTATAGACTGAAAAACTGTAATGAAGAATAGACTGTTTAATGCATTTAGTTTTAATATTTAAAAAAACTATACTATGAATGGGGTCTCTATAGCTAATTTCCTCCAATTGTACAGCAGTGAACTTTTACATATTTCACTTGTTTGTTTTTTTTAATCAAGGCTTCATGTTATGCATTAATAGGGATGTGGCCACTTTGAGCAACAGCAGACCGTGTTGGCACAAGCACCTGAGCTGGTGTCCTGCAAAGCATTCTTAGTGCAGCTGACAAATAAAAAAGCCTTTTCAATGAGAGAATTCTAGTGTTTAAATAGATAGTCAAGATGCCAAACTCAAGGCTCCAGAAGGTGAGAGGAGTAAAATAACAGGGATGGAAGAATATGAGGAGGCTGTTTGGGTTGGTTTGAAAAGTTTTATGTTCACAGAGGGAAGCATAAATTAGATTTCAGGGAGATCCAAGGCCAACACAACAAACAAAACAAAACCAACTTAAAAATAAAACCCCATCAACTAATTGGCTTGGTGACAAAAAGAATACAAACCTACACCTGACAACCAAGGAAAACAGGAGAAAAGGGTGACCACCAAAAGAAAATGGCAGCTCTCCCCACAAGCTTCCACTCAGCACTCAAAAGCACGTGGTGCTCTAATCACCAACAAATAGCCAAAGGCCCTGAAGTGTAGCTACAGTCAGCTTATATATGCCCTGCAGAGCATCCATTGGCTGCGGGACTCAGACGCCAGCCAATAACAGGAAAAGCGGGATCAGCTGGAGCCCAAACATCAGGACCTGGAACCGGCGTAATAAACATAAACAAGATGCAAACTCTGTGCAGTCTTTTAAAGGAACGTAACACCCATAAGAAAAAAGCATGTTTGTTAACTACAGCACACAAATAATTAGAGGGCATCTGCCACCACACTGTCACATCCTCTTCATGTTTAATGAGGAGGTTATAATTTTGACAGATTAGTGTCCACCTCATCAGACGCTGGTTGTTGTTGTATATATGTGACAGGAATACAATCTGTATGAACCTTGTGAAGTTGAACCCACATAGACTTCAAACTGTTGAAGTGCAAGAAGCATGGCCAAGGTTTTCTTCTCAGCTGCTGAATATTTCATGTCATGCTTGTTAAATTTACAGGAGAAGTAGCATACTGGATGGCTTAGTCCTTTGGGATCATCCTGGAGAAGTATGGCTCCCACCCCTGCATCACTAGCATCCACCTCCAACTTTGAAGGCTTGGAAAATTCAGAGACAGAAACGACAGGTGAGCTGCACAAAAGGGCTTTGGCACCTTCAAAAGCATGTTGACATCCACTGCTCCAGATAAATGGCTGCTTTAGGCTGCACACTGTAGTTGAAGGTGCCACTACTTGGGAGAAATATCTGCAGAACCATAGTCTGTAGTAGCCAGCCAGCCCAAGGAATCTACACAGCTCCCTTCTGTGGTAGGCACAGGAAAGGCATCAGCAGCAGATACATTAGCATCAATGGGGCGAACCTGGCCACAACCAACCTCCTTTCCAAGGTAGGTGGCAGTGGCCTTCCAAACTCGCACTAGGTTTAGTGACAGGGAAGCATCTGCTAAACGATCAAAGATATTATTCAGTGTTGCAACATGCTCCGCCCAGCTGGAAGAAAAAATGACCACATCATCTGGATAAATGTTGCAGTTTGGAACATTACCCAGGACAGTGGTCATCAGCCTCTGAAAGGTTGCAGCGGCGTTTTTCATCCTGAATGCCATCACAGTACACTGCAAAAAGTGATCAGGTGTAACAAATGCTGAGGTTTCAGATGCTCTCTCAGGAAGTGGGACTTGCCAGTAACCTTTAATGAAGTCAAACTTACTGACGTTCCTGAGCCAATACTGTCTGTACAGTCCTCAATACAAGGTAATGGAAAAGAATCAGACACTGCTGCTGCATTCACTTTACGGAAGTGCGTACAACTAGGCTTAGCTAGGCCGTGCTCCAGAAGGCAACTTCCTTCTTTATCATCTCTCTCTTTGCCATATTTACTCTGTAAGCATGTTGTTTAATGGGTGCTGCATTACCAACATTAATGTCATGCTCTAAAACTGTAGCATGTGAAGTGTTATCACCAAAGAGAGTCAGATGGGACTGGATTAGAGCCCCAACATCCAATTTCTGAGCACTTGATGAGTGAGACTGACAGGGTTAGTTACACCTCTGAATTCAGCAGTCTAGCACACTGTCTGCATCATGTGGTTCAATCCCATCATCCTCCCCCCCCACTGTCCTCCCCCAAGGGAGAGGTGACCAATGAAACTGATGCTGGAGAGGACATGGTTTGTTCATGCAGCAGAGATAGATGAGGCACAGCAGACTCAACTGTGAGCTCAGTAGAGGGTTGATCTATTGCATGATACAGCTTCAGTATGTTAAGATGACACAAAGGAGACTGACATTTCCTGTCAGGGGTTTTAATTACATAATCTGTCACTCACTTTCTCATCACCTGGTTTGAAAGATCTAGGGATTGCGTTTTTAGCTAATGCTGCTTCATGATGACCTAAGCAGATGAAAGAGCTTCCAGCGCTGCTGTATGAGCTTTGTGCGAGCACTCGCAGAACTGTGGAACATAGGCCAAAACATTAATTTTAACAGATTGCTCAGGTGACAGAAGTTGTTCTTTTAGCAGCTTTAGAGGACCCTGCACTGAATGACCAAAAACAAGCTCCACAGGGCTAAAACCCAGGGATTCTTGTTTAGCTTCCCATACTGCAAATACCATTAATGGCACTCCTTCATCCCAGTCATTACCAATATCCAAACAGTTCTTCTGTAACGCAGACTTAAGGGTCTGGTGCCTTTCCAGAGCTCCCTGGTACTCAGGGTGATGGACAATAGAGACAACGTGTTTAACGGCTAGAGTTTGCATGACCTGCTTAAAGAGATTTGATAAAAAATTTGTGGTTTGGCCTGTCTACTTTTGGAAGGCCAAAGGTGTTAAAAAACATTGTCAGTGCTTTTATAATTAGAGGAGCTGTGATTCGTCTGAGAGGGATTGCTTCTGGGAAGTATGTTGCAGTGCACATTACTGTTAACAGGAACTGGTTCCCAGCTTTTGCTTTTGGTAGTGGGCCAACACAGTCCACAATCACATGCTCTAAAGGTTCGCCGAGTGCTGGAATACAATGAAGAGGTGCAGGAGGGACTGCCTGATTTGGCTTTCCTGAATTCTGGCAAATTTTACAGGATCGGCAAAACTGCACCACATCCACTTTCAACCGAGGCCAAAAAAGAAAAAAAATGGCTGAGGACTTCGTTGTTGGTCTTTGTAACTCCCAGATGTCCAGACTAGGGTTTAATCCCGGGATCCGGGATTCCCGGGAAATGCGATCAGAACCATTTCCCGTTTCCCGGGAAACGTTAGACGGGAAACCGGGAAAAAAGTCGCGCGCGTTGATTTGACTTTCAGAAAGAAAAGAAAGCTTCATAATGTTAAATTTAAGGAAATATTGAGAGAAGGGTTCGTTTAATGCGAAAAGCATTACTCTTCATTTCAGGCACGTTCAGCCTCCGTTTAAGGCTTCAGCTTCATCTCAAGCGTTTTAATAGAGGTATTACACAGTTGTACTTTTTTCCTCTTTAATTTGTTGAAATCGTAGGCAATGTGTTTACCCTAAGGTATTTTGTATTATATAATTTTATATTAATATATATTGTTATATTGCATTATATAGCCTATAAAATATGCCTGCCCTGAACAATAAAGAAATATCTGTTTAACTTCGAGTGTTTCTTTTCCTCGTTTGCAGCCGCTTACTAACAATCATGAATTAGGATACGGGCCTAATGTGTGAAGAAATTATCATGAAATAGATTGCTTTAACATATTTCGCTTTTAAAATGGAGTTGAGTAAAATGTATATTTTTTAGGCTATAAGGATTGGCCAGTTTTTCAATAGACGATTCACAGCGAACCTACTTTAACCCTCAGACACGGTGTTATAAATTTGTTGTTGCCAGAATGGCAATGACCAAGTCGTAGTGCATTACTCAAGGCCCTGTGTTATGTCATATTATAGTGTAGTACAGTAGTTAACTTTTCAATGACTATTACAGCGTTCCACTGGTGGAGATATAGCGAAACAGATGTCGCCACGACAGCGTGGCTGAGCCTTTATCAATGCTGTGGAGATGAACCGTATTGTTTTGCACCAGCAGTTGTAAAATAGCTTGGTATAATTCCATGTACAATGCAGGAATATTCGAATTATATTTGTTAAGGGAGTGTTGAGGAACGATACAACACCGCATAGCTCGAGCACTCCAATGTCGAGATGTAGGTTTTATTGCGTTAATCAAGCCGACGTTGCCCCCTACTGGGCATAACAGGACATAGCTGGAAAGCTACCTCTACAATATCACAATAGGTTAAGGCCGACACAGGCTACAGAAGGCCTAATTAAAATAAAAAAATAAATAAACTTTTTTTCCCGGGATTCCCGGGAAATGGCTCGTCATTTCCCGGGATTTGATTCATGTCATTTTCGGGAAAAATATTAAACCCTAGTCCAGACAATGGGTGATCAAGTACAAGAGATAAGATGTGTTGGCTATAGTCAGCAGGAGCCACACTTCAACAGGTGGCTGTGTACGTCCTTTATATCAGTGGCCTTCCATCAGGGCAAGCAAGGCCAAGTGCTTGCTCTGAGAAATCTAAAAATAGATTTAAATTCAAACCTACCAAAGTGATAGCGATCCCTCTCCTATAGGATCCACCGCTGTCACCGTCACAAACGATAACACACACCAAAAGTGATGTCACATCTGCGGGCGTGCTTTGGTGTCATTTCAGTCAGTTGTGTTTTTGTGGTCTTCCATGGGTGGCATGAGTGGTAGTGGCCAGTGTAGACAGGTTCAAGACCCGAGTGTTTGATCGTGTTTTTACCAAAATTTCAAAGTTATATCAGGGGAGAAAGTCAGAGGTTTGTGTTGCAACAGCTTGAGGAGAAAACTTCAAATGCTTTACTTCCTGTTTCAGCTTCCTCCTGTTTCTACTCCTGTACCAGCACTAATACATAGGTTTTTTTGGTTTTTTGTTGCCACAGCAGCTTTTTGTGACGGTGGAGAGAGACAGGAAATGGGGGAAAGATACGCAGGCAAATAAGCGACAGGCCGGGATGCGAACCCGCGCCGCCCGCACCGCAACATGGTGTGTGTATGTGGTCGCCGGCTTCACCACTAAGACACCCAGACGCCCCAGGTTTTGTCTGAGTGGCGACACCTATAGTTCAGAATAATACTGCAGCGAGTCTGGCACGTCCTCAGCACTAGTATAAATTGTGACATCACAGTTGGCTCACTACACGACCAATGCAACAACTATGATGGACCTTGTGCATCTCAAACAGCAGTCTGTCCCATAAAGCTTCTCCCATTGCCTGTTTGTAAATTAATGCCATGTTGTGGCCACAGTTGGCTCTAGTCACTGGAAGCAGGTTTAAGTCTGCTGACAAGAAGCCACTGAGATCTTTAGTTTCTGTTATGTTCATGTCCGTGTACTGTTAAACTCTGGATCTGGGCAAGCTTAGATGCCAGCACGTTTTTCACTTTTTTTCTTTGCACATGTGCAGTGTGGATAAACCTCTGGTCTATCATAGGACACTGACAGGAGACCAGTGTGTAAGGCAAGCTGCTCCTGGCTCTGTATTCACTGCTCTGAGGTTACAATCTGCATGTTACTGTATACATGCACAGATATGTGTTGGTACTTGTAATTAAATTCCTTTGTGATTTATCATCTTAACAGACAGGTTTTCTCCTAATGATCACTGTGGCCAGCACAGAGTTAGAGTGCAGGGTGAAGAAACTTTTAATAACTCCTCTAGGTTGTTGGCAAACAAGGTTTGGTTGGTTGATGATGGAGGTCATCAACTTCCACCATTTTCAGTTTAATAAGACAAAAATCTTCCTCCACCACATTTGTCAGCAAAACACAAAATATTTTGATAAAATTGAAAGCTGAACAAAATTTGCAGGGTGCAGATAGGTGAAGATGTCCAGCAAGAGTACGTTTTCTCTGCTCAGCTTTCTGTAAGTCACTGCACGCCACTGCTTCTGTGTAAAGTCTACGGGCATGACTGGTTTATGGGAAGTTTCTGCCAAAGACGACAATCATATCTGAGTGTTGTGTGACATACGCAGCCGGTCATCCCCCTTGTGAATCAGCTCTAGTTGCCACCTTATTGCTGTCTTCTTTTCCTGCAGATTTTAAGAGAGTTAAAAACTGCAGGCACCTGCAGTTCAGTTATCTTCAGTAAGCCCATGAGCACAGATACTTTCACAAATTACTTGTGAGAGCAATAATCAGTGTTGCCGGCTATCAGCAGGAGTTACTTCAAATTATTAACAAAACCAGAACAAGTTGTTCTTTTAAGAAAAAACACGTTTTTAAATTTCTAGCGCTGTTCGGATGCTGCTTCTTATTGTTCCCTCTCCTGCTTCTGTTGGTCTTCAAATTTTCCAGGGAGGTTCAGACAAAGGAAAAGCAATTTTAGTGTCTTGTGTGCATGATGTGTGTGGCATCTTTTTCTTCACACAGAAATGTATGCAGTGTTCGTGCAGAAAAACTCTGACCTGTGCAAACCGTCTTAGGGTGACAAATAGTATGATATGACTCGTGTGCATGAATCAGAACAAAGAGCCAAAAGAAAGGAATAAAAAGTAATTATAGGATATTTACAAGCCTGTGGGACACAAGTTTATCCTCACAATGATGATATCTGACAAACTGCGCTGTAAACTTTGGCCATCCATTCATTTTCTTCTGTGTATCCAATTCAGGGTGGCAGGTGTAAATTTTTACATAAAATAAAATGGCATTTGTTATTAAAATTGTCTTTTATGAGCCAGTTTACTGTACATAAAATGCTGCAGCAGTGTATGCATTTACCCTGGGGACAAACTTGTTAGGATTATATAGATCTCTACCCCATCGTTACACAGTGACGTTGCCAGCATGTTAGGTTTTTTTGTTTTGGGTTTTTGGAGCAAGGAGGAGCGACCATATTTAGACCAAGGATGGAGTGCTTAGTTATCAGATCACTACCACTAGCTATCTTGGTTAGCAAGCTGCATCCATAAATTGTATGGATGTAACACACAGATATGCACTATACTGCCAAAAGTGTCTGCGTAGGTTCTCAGTCATCCAGGTTTTGTGACAATGTAACACGTAATGTTTTTTTGTCAGGTGCCACCTACATTTCACTGTTACACTCAAACTCCTTCATGCACTGGTCATGCTAATAGCTGCTGTTGAGCGATAATAGCCCTCTTTTTGAGATCTAAAAACAGGACATATGTTAGGAGGTCAGAGGGACGAGGATGGCATAACTTACAGGTTTGCCAGTCAGGTGACCCCAGACCATGGTTTGAGTCTTCTTTGAACCTTTGTGTTTTATGCTTTTTATTTTATTTATTTATTTTTACTTGTACGTTCTCTGGCTGGTTAAGTTTATGCTACAAAATGCCACCTTACAACAATCACCCTGCCAAATGAAAAATGACAAGTTGGAAGATACAGACCTACATCACTTTTACCATATCTAGTGCGTCACGCAGCACTGCCAGAGGACACCCTGTGTGTAAATGTGACACTCCACCGACTTTGAAAAGGCATGGAGATATACATGCCTCAGGAATGAGGACAGACTGAATATCAACTCTTCTTTGAGCTCTGTTTCTGCGAAATATCTGATGTTATAGCTGCTAAAAGCCCCATTATGTTCACCGCGGAGTCACGTTCTGTGCCTTTCTGGAATTTGGTGCTGAGCAGGTAACATATATTTGATTTATCAGGGCTTTTTTTTGCTGAAAGCAGCTGCTATTCTAAGTGCACTGACCAGTGCAGTAATAAGGTTGAATAAATCCCAAAGGCAGCTAAAAGTTTGAGTCAAATTCTTTCAGTCATTAATCACCACATTGCTTCAGCCTTGTCGTGTTACTGTTATTATAAAAATATTATATTATAGTAAATAAACTACAGTTAAGGTTAGGCAAAAATGATAATTACAGCTAAAAACAAAAAGTAAAATGCAAATTTGAGGTCTGTGACAGCACAGGAGCCGTGCTGCATGAAGGTTGGGCTAACTATGTAAAGGGCACACAACTTCCTGCACTGGCCAATATGGAAATAATTCCCAGGACACTCAGGCTGAAAATGTCAGAAAGGGGAAATGATACAAGGTGGCAACAATTTAATGCAGTGAGTTTTTGACCAATCAGCAGTTTTATGGTCAGAGGTTTGTAACTCGTCTGGCTGATGTGAAGCTGTGTTTTGTACTTTTGGCCCTCAAAAGCTTCTACACTCAGATCTCCGTCACATGATTTCAAAAACTTTTGTAATTTGTTTCATTTTGTAATTTCTAACTTTAATCCTACAAACATCTGAACATCAACAGATGCTTCAAAAGTCAGTGAAATATTGTTGGTGTGTTTATTAAATTACAACCTTTGTGTCCATCTGACCTTCATCATGTGTAAGGGCATCATCCCTACACTCTCACAGAGGAAATACTGCAGCACGAATGAATCCTTCTGTAACTTGTAACCAGTGAACCAGTTTCACTGTAGCCAGTTTCAGTCATGAAAATCAGTTAAATTGTTTCTGCAGAAAACCAAAAAAAAACCCGTTTTTGTTCATCTCGTATTCGAAAGATGCTCTTTCATTTGCTCATACTCGATATGCACTGGAGTCCACATGTGATCAGCTGACCTCTGACCTCTGAGCTAAGACCAGCAGATAAGCAAAATAAATCCTTTCAAAGATTAAGAAATGGAGGTGCTGATACAGAGCAGGAAGCCGAGGAATCTGTAAAACGATCTGTGCAACAGAAAAAAAAAAATTCTCTGGTTTCTTACTTGCCGGTAATCAATGCTGCCATTTTTTTTTTTATTTATTGTCCAAGTATCAAAATGGCAAAATGTGAAGGAGGAAAACTGAGAGCTGTGGCTTCAGACGGCCGAGCAGAGGATTAAGGTTCATTGTATTCCACTCACTGTATGGAGAAAAACTGTGAGAAATGAGAGGCAGCAGAGCGGCGTTTCCTCGTCTGCGGGATTATCTCAGCCGGCCGTGTTGTATGAGGCACTCAGACGTGGTGTTCCTCATTCTTCCCGCAGACACTTGACCTTAGGGGAAAAGACACACTTGACACCTCAGAATCCACATCTTTGTCAGCCAATCTGAAAGGAATTAAACCAGCTCCGTGTATGAGACACATCCCAGTCTCCGGCGAGGATTCTTAGTTTGTGAGCAAATCACTGTAATTATTGCCTGTGGGACCTAAAAACAATAAGGCTGTTCTCAGCAGAGCGAGGAATGCCTCACTCAATTTAATGTACAATTTAACTTAAACAGCCATCATAGCTGGATTTTTTTAAAGCACATTGCCAGCAATCAATGAAAGCTCCATTTTTTTATAGCCTGTTTTTAATATTTGTAATATTTGCTGTTGCTATTACGTGTTATAATAGCATTGTAGTCCAAGAGGAACAGAAAACTAAATAAATTAAAGCTTTTATCCATGTTGGACCCAGTTATGCAAGTCACATTTATTTACTATTTAATGATTTTGCCTGCAGCAAACCAAGGGAAATATAATTACTGCATGAATTCATGTTCACTGCATGTTTTTTTCACTCCACAAACCAGACTTGTGTTGCACCTTCTTGTACCACACAATATTTATGAGTCTTGAATTTGCATTGTTATATAAAAGTCTCATGTAAATAAGAATATTGCCTGTGTTATGTAATAATAATAATAATCTCTCTTAGGCTTCACTTGCCAATGGAAAGAAATTACCTCAGCAGTGAAATCCAGTCCTTAAGATAACACGTGAATGTTTCTAGAATGCAATTTTTTTCTTGAATAAACTGTAAAAGCAGAAGGAACTGCTCATTTCTGCTGTAAAGATATACAAGTACAACATTTACAAAGTGCTTCTACAGCCAAAATCAGCACCTGTGCCTTTCCTTCCAGCAGCCATGATGTCAGTGATCTCAGACTGAATATTGAACCCCTACCAGTATTCATCCGCCTGCAGTCATTTCCAATGTTCAGATTTTCCTCTTGTGAGATAAGAGCATGTTTCCTGCACAGAGGCCAGTTCGAGGTGCTGCACAGAGAAATTAAAAGGCAAAATGAGAATCTGTAGTATAAAAAAATGGATAAAAGAATTCAATTAAATTAAAAGTATTATTAATAATAATACAATAATATAATGACAAATTATTTAAAACATTTTGTTAAGAGCATTTGAGAGATTTCTGGCTTTAAAGCTGGACTGAATAGAATAGAATAGAATAGAATAGAATGCCTTTATTGTCATTATACAGGATGTACAATGAGATTGGAGGGCCACTCCTGTTCAGTGCCATGTAACAGAAAATCAAACTCTCTAAAATAAAAATATTATGAAAATATTATAATCTAGTATGATCAATATAATCAAGAGATATACAGAAATAAACAATGTGTAAAATATACAAAAAATAGCATGTATAAAAATATATACATACATTGGTGTATCTGTACATTGTAAGAAAAGTAAATATGTGTATACATATAATAATGAAGATGATGAATATTGCACTTGGTGAATGAATATTGCACTAGTGAATGAATACTGGATATTACACAATATAGGAATGTCAGATATTGTTCAGTATGAATAATATAATATTGCACAGTTACAGTGGGTGAGTGTGTGAGTTCAGGGTGGTGATTGCTCTGGCGAAGAAACTGTTCTTGAGTCTGTTTGTTCTGGCTTTGATGCACCTGTAGCGCCTGCCAGAGGGCAGCAGGTCAAACAGGTCAAAGCCAGGGTGTGAGCTGTCCTTGATGATGTTCCTGGCTCTGCTGATGCAGCGGGAGGTGTAGATGTCCATCAGGGAGGGGAGAGGGCAGCCAACGATTCTTTGTGCTGTCTTGACTACCCTCTGAAGCCTGACCCTGTCTGCCTCAGTGCAGCTGCCGTACCATACTGTGATACAGTACGTCAGCAGGCTCTCAATGGATGAGCGGTAGAAGGTCAGCAGCAGGTTTGAGTCCAAGTTGTTCTTCCTGAGGACCCTCAGGAAGTGAAGTCGCTGCTGAGCCTTCTTGATAACAGCTGTGATGTTATCTGACCAAGAGAGATCAGCAGAGATGAGGACACCAAGAAACCTGAAGGTGTGGACCCTCTGCACATGCTCGCCGTTGATGTAGAGGGGAGCTGGGTCAGTCCTGTGCTTCCTGAAGTCGATGATGATCTCTTTGGTTTTCATGGTGTTCAGTACCAGGTTGTTCTCTGAACACCAGGCTGTCAACTTCAAGACCTCCTCTCTGTAAGCTGCCTCGTCTCCCTTCGAGATGAGTCCGACCACTGTGGTGTCGTCAGCAAATTTGACGATGAGGTTGTTATTGTGGGCCGGACTGCAGTCATGGGTGTAGAGGCAGTACAGGAGGGGGCTCAGCACACAGCCCTGTGGGGAGCCAGTGCTCAGTGTGCGGGTGGAGGAGAGATGGGGGCCAAGTCTCACAGTCTGGGGCCGGTTGGTTAAGAAGTCCTTGATCCAGGAACATGTGAGAGGGGGGAGGCCCAGGGTGTGCAGTTTGGTGGTGAGAATGTCCGGGATGATTGTGTTGAACGCTGAGCTGTAATCCACAAAGAGCATGCGAGCATAGCTCTGCTGCTGCTCCAAGTGGCTCAACACAGAGTGGAGAGCTACAGCGATGGCGTCCTCTGTGGATCTGTTTGCTCGATATGCAAACTGATGGGTGTCGAAAGTGGGGGGCAGGTGGTCTTTGATGTGCTGGAGAACCAGCCTCTCAAAGCACTTCATGATTACCGGTGTGAGGGCCACAGGGCGGTAATCATTTAGGCTGGTGACAGATGACCTTTTGGGCACGGGGATGATTGTGGCTGTTTTTAGGCAGGGGGGGATGACTGCTTGGGCCAGGGAGAGGTTGAAAATCCTGGTGAGAATCAGGGTGAGCTGGTGGGCACACGCTCTGGTCACCTTGCCAGGTACTCCGTCTGGTCCGGTAGCCTTCCTGGGGTTCACTGCCAGGAGCACGCGCCGTACCTCATGCTCCTGGACAGTGAGTGGGGTGCAGCCTGGTGGGGGGGGCAGGACTGGAGCAGATGGGTGGTCCTGAGGTGTCTCAAAGCGAGCAAAGAAACAGTTAAGTTCCTCTGCTAGTGACACACTCAGGTCTCCTGCAGTCACATCACAGCCTCTGAAGTTTGTGATGTTCTGAATGCCCTGCCACACCTCCCGTGTGTTATTGCTGGACAGATGGGACTCTATTCTCCTCCTGTAGTCCGTTTTGGCTTTTTTAATTCCTCTTTTCAGGTCAGCTCGAGCAGCACTGTACAGAGCTCTGTCGCCTGACCTGAAGGCAGCATCATGGGTTTTGAGGAGTGAACGGACCTGGCTGTTCATCCAGGGTTTCTGGTTAGGGAAAACCCGGATGTTTTTGCTGACAGTCACATTTCCGATACAGAACTTAATGTAGTCCAGTACCGTCCCTGTGAATGTTTCTAGGTCCTCGTGTTCGAATAAGTCCCAGTCTGTGTATGCAAAGCAGTCCTGTAGGTCGGAGAGTGCGTTTTCAGGCCAGGTTATAATGGTTTTTACAGTAGGCCTGGCTCTCCGTCTGAGGGGGGTGTATGCTGGGGTGAGCAGCAGGGAAAGATGGTCGGACTGGCCGAGGTGGGGGAGGGGTTTGGCTCTGTAAGCGTGCTTAATGTTGGAGTAAACATGGTCTAGAGTGTTCTCCCCTCTTGTAGAACATTTGACATGTTGGTGGAATTTCGGGAGTACAGTCTTTAAGTTGGCCTTGTTAAAGTCTCCCGCGATAATAAGAACACCGCCGGGGTGGACCCGCTGCTGTTCGTTAATGGCGTTCAGCAGGAGAGCCAGCGCCATGCTAACGTTAGCATCGGGAGCTATATACACAGCTGTGACGATCACTACTGTTAGCTCTCTGGGTAGAAAAAAGGGCCGACATCTTACAGACATGTACTCGAGGTCTGGGGAACAATGTTTGTCTATGATTGTTCCGTTGTTACACCAGTCCTCATGCACGTAAATACAGAGACCCCCTCCCCTGCTCTTACCGGAGTCCTTGGTCCGATCTCCGCGTAGCAGAGTGCGGCCTGCTAGCTGCACGCTAGCATCGGGAATGTGGGGGTTTAGCCAGGTCTCGGTGATAATCATTACACAGCAGTCACGAACATAGCGATTTACAGCCAGCTCTAACTCTAGGTTGTCCGTTTTATTTACCATGGACCTGGCGTTGGAGAGATACAGGCTCGGCAGAGGAGGCCTGTGTGGTTGGCATTTCAGCTTCAGCATAGATCTTGCCGCCATCTTGCCGCCACCGGACCTGCAGCCCCGCTTCTGCTTCCTCTCCCTCCGCCGTCGGCGGCGCCTTCCAGACCCGATAACAATCCACGGAGCCCCCGGCGGTCTCGCTATAGCGTCTGGGATGTTATGAGTGTAGTGAAAATCACTCGATACTGATATCTTGTGCCGGTAGCCAATGTCCACAAGATCCTGGCGTGTGTAGCAGTTGTTTGCAGAGACAAATGCACCAAAACTAACAAATATGAAATACAAAAAGTACAAAAAAGAGCACCGAAAGGAAGAGCCGTGAGCCGCTGCGTCTGTGCGCGCCGCCATCTTGCCGCCATCTTGCCAAAACTTGCCGCCATCTTGCCGCCATCTTGCCGAAACTCCAAGACTTTAAAGTGCTGGCAGCTGTTATTCTACAGTTCGTCTACTATAATCTGCAAAACCTGTAAAGCTATAAATAGAACAGTAAAAACTCTCATCATAATGTGCTACATAGAAAAATCTATTTCTGATTTTCTTCCATCACTTCCTCTCTTACTTCCTGTTTTGTTAGTTTCCTGTGTTGTGGTTGCCAATCATTCTCCATCCATCTCCTTCAGCTGTTTATCTGATTCAGGGTCGCAGGATCGCTGGAGCTGCGTTCCCAGTGCATCCAGCACTCACTGGTTTCCAGGTTGTCTTGTTACTTCCTGCAGTCAAACATTGAAGCAATTTTCAACAAGTACTGTTTTTGTTTTTTCTTCTTCTTCTTCTTCTTCCTCACGTTATTCCCGCTAAGTTACAGGGTCCGCGTGTTTGCACGCCCGTCTCCACTTGGCGGGATCTAGGGTGACTTCGGGGGCGACGCCGACGTGCTTCATATCTTCTTTGATCCAGTCGAGCCACCGCTTCTTTGGCTGTCCTCGGGGCCTCTTCCCGCGTGGGCTGAGGCGCATCGCGGTCTTGGCCACGAGCTGTCATCGATTCGGACAACGTGTCCGTACCATCGAAGGCGTGCTTTTCGCATCTTGTCGGTGATCGGGGCCACAGCCATCCGTCTTCGGACGTCCTCGTTCATCGCGTGGTCGTGCAGTGTCAAGCCCAGCGGAGCATCCTCATCTCCATTCCGTGCAGCGCTTGCTCCTGTCGTGCGGTTGCAGGCCAGCACTCGCAACCGTAGAGGGCGATGGGGCGTACGATGGTCTTGTAGATCTTACCCTTGAGGCGCTCGGGCATCTTGCGGTCGCAGAGTACGCCCGTCACTTGGCGCCACTTGGCCCAGGCCGCACTGACTCGCGCACGGACATCCGGGAGTGTGTCGCCGTCACTGCTGGGGATGGATCCGAGGTACTTGAACTGCGTGGTCTTCTTGAGGGGCACGCCATTGACGCTGATGGTCCCGTCGGTCTGCTCGCCAAACTCCATGTACTCAGTCTTCGCGCATTCTCACTCAGCCGTGCATCCCACTGCTGCGCTTAGGCCTCCAGTTGTCCTCGGGCTTCGTCGGCTAAGTCCACGTTGGAGATCGGCAGTCGCTGTGTCCACACACAGGATGAACAGGAGCGGGGACAAGGCCAACCCCTGATGTACTCCCACCGTGACTGGGAATGGTGGTGAGATTCCCGCTGGACATCGGACTGTGCTGCTGACGTCTCGGTAGAGCAGCCGGATCCACTGGACATAGGCCTCGGGCACTCCGTGGGAGCGCAGGGCGTGCCAAGTTAGGTCGTGGGGCGCTTGGTCGAAGGCTTTCTCCAGGTCCAGAAACGCCATATGGATAGGCAGGTTCTTTTCCCGGTGGCGCTCGACGAGTAGCCTGGCCGCATGGATGGCATCTGTTGTTCCATGGCCTTTGACGAAACCGCATTGATTGGATGTGGTCTCAATGATCTTGCGAAGGCGGGCATAAATGACTCGTTCGAAGATCTTCATGGCGTGGCAAAGGAGGCGGATGGGTCGATAATTAAAGCATTCCAGGACGTTGACAGGCCCTTCCAGATGGGCACCGTGGTGCTGGTCAGTCAGGCCTTGGGGGCGACTCCGTCTTCGATGATACGGTTGAAAAGGCTGGCGAGGAATGCAGCACCCTGGCGTCCCATCAGCTTCCATGCCTCCGCGGGAATGTCATCAGGTCCTGGCGCTTTACCATTTTCCATCTTCTTCGTGGCAGCTTTTTTGTTTTGTTTTTTTATTGACTGTCTTCATTTCCTTGTATTTCCCTTCTTGTTCCCCTTTTGTATAATATTTTACCTTTTTCATGGCTCCTCCTCTTTTGCCCACCTGTTGCTGGAGTTGATTGCTAACTGATTATCTGTATTAGACATCGTTGCATTAAAGATCTGCATTTTGGACTTTGACTCTGGTCTCTGTGTCCTGCGTTGAATATCCTACCACAATATAATTAGCTGTTCGGTGGCTGTTTATGCAGTAATTTTAGTAGTAGTGAAGTACTTTAGATTTATGATGTTAATATAATGCATGACGTCCCCATTTGACCCATTTGTAGCATGCACCAATAACACCTTATAAAAACATAGTATCATTTCATTTTAAGACAAAAACATTCATTTACATCCACAAAACTTTCATTACACACGATATATGATGACATCATCCCGCTGCCTAGCAACCACCAAACACTGGGGTAAAATCACGGACCAAACAATACTGTAGCATCGGCGCAAACTCGTTATAATCACACCATTTTTAATCTGTTGTCTTCAATTATGCACCTTGAATTCAGTTTCTTGTCTTAGTTACAGTAAAAATAATGATTTTCTAGTGAGGCAGTTTCCCACTGATATCCCAGAATGCCATAGTATCCCAGCAGAGCAGAGCAGAGCATTGTAAGCTTAGCTGTGGTTCCTACACTGTCAGACCTCTCTGCTGTGAAGCAGCTCCCAGTTTGGGTTCAGGAGACAGACACCCTCTCTTTTGACTAATCTAATAGTTAGGGGTGGGTCTGTCATGGCCCCCGCACTCTCCGGGCTGGTTTCCTCCTGTGTGTGTGTGTGTGTGTGTGTTTTCTTTAATTTTTGTTTGTTGTGAGTGTGTCATTCTTTAAGGTGGATTTTCCTGGTCATCCCGCCAACGGATCTGCGACTCCCCGTGGTGACTTACACACCTGTCTGAAGTTAGTTATTACTCACCTGTTCTTCATGAGCACTCCTCACACGGAGAGAATCTTCAATCTTCGCCAGTTCGTTAAACCAGCAAGGTATCGCTGTCGTCTCTCTCACGTTTAACCTTTTGGATTGTTATCTTCTTGTTTTCATGCAGAACACATCCTGTGGATTCTATGAAATCTGGATTGTGTGTGTTTGTGCTGCCTGCCTCGCCCCGCTGACCAGTCTAAGCCCCGGCCAGTCCTCTGTTGTCACTGCATCTTTAAACCATCCATCCTCTTCCACTTATCCTGTTCAGGGTCACGGGGGCCTGTCCCAGCTGTCACCCAGTACAGGTCACCAGCCTGTCGCAGGGCTAACACAGAGAGGCAGACACCCATTCACATTCACACCTATGGGCAATTTAGAATCAACAATTACCCTAACCCCAGTAAGTGCATGTCTTTGGACTGTGGGAGGAAACTGGAGTACCTGGAGAAAACCCACGTAAACATGGGGTGAACATGCAAACACCACACAGAAAGGCCCGGGCCAAGGTGGATTTGAACACAAGCCTTCTAGCTGTGAGGCAGCAGTGCTAACCACCGCGCTGCATCGCTAAACATTGCGTAAATAAAGACTTTTAAAATTTTTACTTTCAGTGACTGCGTGTGAGTCCTTTCACCCTCAGAACATAACAGGATCAGGTGAACCTGAAGCATCTATTATTTACACAACTGCAGGCTCTGAACAAGGTCTCTTCCTGTTAAAAGGGAGTTCTTCAGCACTACTATGAACAGGGGGACAAGGCTGGGAAACTTTGGCTTATCAGGCCAGACGTGCCTGAGCCTCTAGGCTAATTCCAAAAGGGAGTTCTCCCTTCTCACTATTGCCAAGTGCTGCTCATAGACGATTGTCTATTTGGTGAACTTTTCTCTCTGGCATTGCTGGGTCTTTACCCATCGATAATGCACCTTGGGGTGACGGTGAATTGATGCTATGTAATTAAAATTGAATTGAATTCTTAATTCCTTCTGAATATAAGACTGTGGTTGAATTCAAACACCCCAGAGACTGAACAATGACTGGACCCTAACTGTTCTAAACACCGGAAACTGCACCACATATCCACAACAATCAAAGTGTAAACCTAGCATGACTGAAATAACAATACTAGTAAATTAAATTGAAAGCAAATATTGCAGATTGTGCAGTAGTTTGCGTTTCCTCAAAGGCATCTGTATTTGCAATAGCCAGCTGTATTCACAAAGAACATTACATTGCTGCACAAATTTTTACAGCAATTTGTCACAGTAAATTGTAGGGGCATTTCTACAACCATCCAGCAGTTCATTCAAGCATTGTGCTGCATCACGACTAAAAACCACCACTCCTTGCTTTGATTTTGCTCTAGCAAACCGACAGCACCGGCAGTCCTCTCACAGTCGAGAGGTCTCTCAGGGTTACATTGTTTGAGGACATCAATGATGTCTTACTGTCATGGCTTGGTCCTGGAGTCAGCTTCAGTTTCAGTAATATATTTATTACAGTGCTCACTGATAACAGAAAAATAACTTCAAATGAGTCAGGGTCAGCGCTCGGATTTATTTTTATATGTTGCTCCTGGCCAGCTCTTGAAATTGCAACCTGAATAAAAATCTTTGTCACAAAATGTTCATACAGACTGAGTAATACTCCACTGTAATCAGTGCATATCCAACACAAAAGCAGATTAAAAACACAAAACAGATATTAGACAGCAAAAAAATAACAGACAAAATTTGTTTCCCATAATGACACAAAGCATCACGTGCAAATGCTGAGAGGATAAACTCCAAAATGAGCTCAAACTATTACTATGTATCCACTTGTGTCTATTTCTATGCAGAAGGTAATGTTGTGATAGAGTTCTTGCTCACTATTTACTTTGAGTCCTATTTTAGTCAGCATTATAGTGAATAACTCTGTTATTGCTGTTATAAGATAGTTTATGTACTGTTGCATTTAAACACTCATTGCTTCCCTTTCTGCATCGCTTCACCTCCATTAAGAGTTCTTGACAGTCGCTGCAGCAGATTTTAATGTGATCATTTATTTCTGTTACAAAACAAAAGTTTGGTCCAGTCGGTCCTCTGAGTGTAGAGCTGCTCTGTGAGTCTGACGTGAGCCTGTGTGTGTCACCATCCGCCTGGTCTCTCAATGTCCCGATTCAACAGGCCCTCAAGGACAAACCGAGCAAGACACATAAAGCCCGGAGCATTAATTATTCAGAAAGGAGACGGTTGTCGGAGGCAGATAAATGTGTTTTACAATTCCACTCGTGCTTTTCGGTGCAATTTAAGCGGGAGGGAGGGAAGAACCGGGCTGTGGTTGTCCATTATCATGCACTTTATCTCCTGAAATGAACAAACCCTTCAAAACAAATGCAATTCAGTAAATTGAATGGCAGCAAATCCAGACAGCGGGCTGGGGGGGGGGACGTTAGCATGGATGTGGGAATGTTTCATGATCTGGAAAACACCTTGAAACTTTTAATTGTTTGCTTTAAAACCGAGGCCCTGTCTACACATATGTGGGAATTTTAGTAAACATAACCTTTTCTGAGTTTTGGCTCAGAGTGGAAACGTAGATTCTGAAAAGGTCCTTCCAGGGTGAAAATATTCAGAAAACTCTGCATTTAATTGTGAACAAGGAAAACAAATATTTTGTCTTTCAATGTCAACGATGTGCACCTTTACCTCCTAAAATCTTCGCTTTATAGAATACACATGTATAGAATACCTATGTTAGCCTAAAAGATGTTTTCATTGTCATAGTTATATTTGTCTAAAAGACGCCACAAGACACAATGAGGACAATAAACACTGACTACAATACAATAAAGGATCACAAGAGCATCTACATTTTATTGGTGAGGTAAAACACCCACACAAACAACAAAGGCTCCAAATGAAAAAAAATTGTGACTTTGAAATTACTTTTATCTGTTCCAATAAATCACAGAGACAACGCGTACAGCTGCGGTCAGACGTTTATACTCTCATCAAGGTCATCAGTGTTATGGGTGGTTCTGGTACACTGCACAAAGTGGGTGGAAGAATGAAGAAGGAGGACCACCTCCAAATTCTTCAACTTCATCTCAGATCAACAGCTAGATGGTTGAAAGGTGGACATAATTGTGGTCCAACAGGACAATGATCCCAAAGAGGTATCAGAACTGGTTTTGGAGAGGATAAAGCAAGCTAACATTAAGCTTCAGGAATGGTCTCAAAGCCCCAACCTCAACCCTACTGAAAAAATGTGGACTACACTTAAAAACTGGGTCTATGCCAGGACACCAACCAATTTAAATTAACTTTACCAAGAAGACTGGTCAAACATCCAGCCAGATTTATGAAGATTTAAGCTTGTTGATGGCTCCCCAAAAGTGTCTGGCTGAGGTGCAACTTGCTAAGGGACCTTTAACCAAACATTAGTGGGGGTGCATGTATATATTTGACCCCATATGTATACTTTTAACCCTGTCCGGATTAGAGAAAATCCAAAATAAATTCAAACTTGTGCACTCAGTTCTTGTTTTATGACGTTATTAAAGATTTATGTTCTACAATCATTCTACCCTGGAAAAACCATGACCTCCATGCCCACGATGAGTGTGTTTAAACTTCTGACCACAACTGTGCATCTGTTTTCATAAACACATACCAAGAAGTAAAAGCAACTCACCCTTCTGCAAAGGTGCTACCCCGTACCATTGTCCTGATGGTAGAAACTCACATTTACCATAAAGAGGGGGTGATGGGGCAGTCAATCAAAGTTGGCTTGCAGGGAGGGTGACCTGAAAGACAACGGAGCAAAGCACGGCTTGTTTCAGACAGTAGAAGACAACGAAGAATAATTATGAACTGTGAATCATGCAAAGCTACTCTAGTGCAACCCAATCATAATGATATGGAGCTTTAAATAAGTGTAGGCCCCCCCTTTGATGCTGCAGGTCACAAAGCTGGAGGTAATTTTCACTGTATACTGCTGGCTGTCTAACATGGAAGCATTAAGTACCAAAAGATGTAATTACTCTGGAAAAGCTCAAGTATCTGAAAAGTGTGCTGACATTTAGCACTTGAGTGAGTGTTTTTGCACTTTACTGAAAATATGTGAAGCACGAGGCTTTGAAGTTGTTAAAAGCCACTTTTGTGTAATGTTAATTATGCCTCTGCGTTTGGGCGGCTTGCTCCTGTTACCCTGATATTTGCTGTTTTCTACGATCTCTGGAACAGAAGCAGAAAGTGCAAAAGTAACCCGGGCCTTGACCCACAGAGCCACAGTAATAACATTAATGAGCTACACGTCAGGCTGAAATATACAGGAATCATCCTCTAAGTTGTGCCAAGTCCTTTATTTTCTGAAATTTTCATGAGACCACTTATGGGTTCTCACTGTATCATAATTCAGCTGCCTGGCAATATTCAAAAAAGTGTTCAAGTCATTTTTTTCTGCACTTTTGGAAGTTGTTATGAATTTTAGTCCAAAAGTCAGATCACTTTGCATATTTAAACTCGGCTGCATTGTGTGTTAGAGAGCTCGGCTGTGACTCAGGTGGGAGCAGGCTGGCGTCTGAACCACGGTCGCTCTGCGTGCTGCGGTGTCTCGGCGGTTCTTCCACCTCCTGTGTTTGTGCTCGACTCCGTGAGCTTAAAGGAGCAGTTCAACCCAAAAGAAACTGACATGTTTTTTCTCGCTTTTCTGATGATATCCAACTAAAAAAACTGAACTACGCTCACCAATCATATCGCTTGTGACAGCATGTCAAGATGTAAATACTTGTGACATCACTCCATAGGACCTTTGTCATGTAGACCTGGAGATTGGCTGGTGTAGCCCTGCAACCTCCAGTTGCTACGGGAAAATGTGGATTCCCCAACTATTGGTGAGTGGTTGCTGGAAGTTGATCACTGTCGCCAGGTGAAATCAGTCGCAGAGATGATGAGCCAAAAACTTCCTCATGATTCCTTTGGTTGAGCCTTGAGTAAAAGTTGAGCCTTACAGCTACCACCGACACAGTTCTTTTACTTTGACGGTGAACTTTCTATGTTACCTGTTTGTGTCGCAGTTTTCAGTTTTACGACCACTTAGTGAGTACTTGGCGAGTGCGCAACCGCAGCAACCTGCTAGCAACCTGTTAGCAACCAAAGCAACTCCAAGGTTTCCAGTACTGCACTGTGCAACCAGTGCCACTCTATCAACTGTTAACAACCTCCAGCAACCACCCACCAACCAGCTGAAGGATCCACACTTTTCCCCAGCAATCTGGGGTTGCAGTGTGTGTGTGTGGGTGGGGTGGGGGTGGGGGACTGCATAGCTGGGGCTTTAACGTTGAATTTCACAGTGATTACCATCAACCTCCAGCAACAACTCGCAGGTATATATATATATATATATATATATATATATATATATATATATATATATATATATATATGTATATATGTATGTATATATATATATATATATATATATATATATATATTATATATATATATATATATATATATATATATGTATGTATATATATATATATATACATATATATATATATGTATGTATATATATATATATATATAATATATATATATGTATATATATATATGTATATGTATATATATATATACATATATATATATATATACATATTATATACATATATATATATACATACATATATATATATATACACACATATACATATACATATATATATATACACATATATATATATATATATATACATACATATATATATATATTAGGGGTGGGACTCGATTAAAAAAATTAATCGAATTAATTACAAGCTTTGTAATTAATTAATAATTAATAAATTAATCGCATTTTAATCGCATTTCAATGTTTGACATGATAAATATTAATTTAAGTTTAGTTGATGAATAAATCAATATACATAAGCTTAAACTTCAAAATGTTGTTTATTTTCCCACCAGTCTACTACACAGACCAATGAAGGGTGGAAGTGCTCCTGTGATAAGCAAACACCTGAAATTAAAGTTAAGCATCATAACTGGATAGTTTTATTCAACATTAATGTCTCACTTGTTATAGTTGGAAATTAATCATTCGCTCAGCTGTATTCCTTGATGTTGAAATGTGTTATGCTTGTTTTAACAGCTTATTTTGAATTAAAGACTTAAAATTAAATCACAAAAAGGAGAAAAAGTTCGTTCTCCGTTTAACAGCTGCTTTTACACAGCTATGCTTCGCACTCACGGTTGCTAGGCGACATGAGCTACGCAGAGGTGACGGCAGCTGATATGAAGGCTAGCCGCTCACTTCCGGCCTTTGTGGTGTTCGTGGGCTACGAAAGACGTGGGCCGGGTCCTTCGCAGGATGCAGCCCCTAATTTGGACATTGTGCGTCGATATAATCTGTATGCCGGGAACTCGTGCACTGAGAAACGTTCCACGGTGCAAAGTGCGATTAAAATGCGTTAAAATTTTTAACGCGTTAATTTCCCCATAATTAATTAATCGAAATTAACGCGTTAAAGCCCCACCCCTAATATATATATATATATATATATATATATATATATATATATATATATATAAATATATATATATATACATATATGTATATATATATACATACCTGGGTGTTCACCTCAGCAGCAAGTTGGACTGGACTACAAACACAGACGTCCTGTATAAGAAGGGCCAGAGTCGACTCCACCTGCTGAGGAGACTGAGGTCCTTTGGTGTCTGCAAGACTCTGTTAAAGACCTTTTATGACTCAGTGGTAGCATCTGCCCCTTTCTATGCAGTGGCCTGCTGGGGGGGGGGGGTGGATGCACCGAGAGGGACAGGAGCAGGATCGACAAACTTTTGCGGAGGTCTAGCTCTGTGCTGGGATGTCCTCTAGAGTCTGTGATGGTGGTGGGTGAGAGGAGGATGTTATCAAAGCTGACATCCATTATGGACCCCCCATCACCCTCTGCATGAGGCTGTGGGTGAGCTGAGCAGCTCCTTCAGTCAGAGACTGAAACATCCTCGCTGCAGGAAGGAGCGCTTTCACAGCTCATTCATCCCAACAGCAGTTAGACTGTACAACACATCATGATGTCATGAGTCACTTGGACACTTTACCTCCTCTGCATCACTTTATCCTTACAGTCCAGATACATTTTATTTATTACACTCACCCATATAATGCATACCGTGTATGCTGTGTACCTTACCAGCTTCAAATGTATATAATGTTTTTGATATCTGTATATAGTGTTTTGATGTGTGTGTATATGTGTATATGTATATGTGTATTGATATTGATATATATTTGATGTATATAGTGTTTTCTATTGTATTTTATTTCATTTGTTTTATTCATCCTTTCATTTTTCTCTGTACTGAGCTGAGCTGCTGTAATGTGTAAATTTCCCTGTCGTGGGATCATTAAAGTTTTATCTCATCTTACTAATATATACATATTAGTAAGTGTAGAGTAAACATTTCTAATATTCCCATCAAATAGCTGGTGTGAAATAATGTAACAACTTCCTCGCTAATGTTTTAAGAAGCTGTAAACCAGCCCAATAATTACAGTTACCAAAATAAACCATCATCACTTGAATCAACATGTTTTAAACATAAACACTCTGAACTTTCATCCATCTTTCCACAGCTCAATGTTTAAGAGATGAATGATTGTTTTTGGAATTATTTTTGGTATACTGACCCTCAACCATATTATTACATATGTATAACCCTTCAAACAACATGCCTGCTACATGTAACAGTCTTTCTTTGCTAATCCTGATGAATTCAGACTCCAACCACAGGAGACTCTAAAAATAACACTTCCCATTACTGGTAAACTGACTTTGACATGTAAAATTGATGGAGGGCTCCCTTATAAATACCACAGTTCCACAGTCAGGGTTAAGACTGTGAATGAATTCATTATTTAATGCTCCAAAATATTAATGCACCAATCCCAGCAAACAACTGTTTTCTTAGCTCCTTTGAACCTTTACCGGTGTGACGGCAGTTATGTGCAGATTATGCAGTTGTCTGAACACGCGTGGAAGCATGCGTGTGCCCCCGAATGTCTAAATGTTTATACGCGTTGTGATCAGTGCTGCATCTGCGAGCTGCTTCAGTTGTTGCGTGGGCAGAAAGATCTCGGGATCTCTGCATGCTCTGTCACAAAGTGCTCCACCTAAACGCCTCTACTACTTATCTTCCTCCGGGGATTACAAAGCATTGCAAATAAATGCCGAGCGGCGTAACTGACAACAGTCACATTATGGCAGCACGCCTGGCGATGAGACCCTGTGTGGCTCTCTGTGTGGCCTTTCTGCAGCTGTCTGAAAGTGGAGCACATGCACACGGAGAAACGAGAATCTGTGCAGTATGAAATGGTTTTGATGTGACGATTAATCCTCCTCTCACAAACGACTCGCCAAAAGTCAGAGACGAAGAGCAAAAATGTCAGTGGACCTCCCCATCAAACAGGCCTCTCAGCCAGATGCCCCTCTCTGCATGTAAAACAATTAGCTCACATCTCTTCCACCTAATTTCCCCACCATCACCTCATGATCCCCCCACCCCCCTCGCTGCCTGGTCACGCCTCTGCCTCTGGCCACAGTACTCAAGAATGCCCTCAATAAAGGTCACGAGAGAAGAAGACAAACTCACTGTGTGATCTTTAGCAGCAGGAGGCATACCCACACAGGGTTTTACATGAGGTTGAATCTAACACATGGGTGTATGCTTAGGTGATGATTAGCATTTTCGCATAGCTGAGGGTGATGGATGAGTCTCTCCGTGGGAGGTGTTTTAAAGGCAGCTGAGGTTTTTGAAAATCAGAGAACTCCTCTCTCTGTCCTGAATACTTTCAAGTAATAAAACACGACTTTATCAGATGGTTTCTGCTTCACCCAGCCCAGTAAAAGTGAACTAGAGCGGGTGATGTATGTGACCTCAGGCTTTTAAAAGGCCCCTCAAAAAGCTCTTACGCTCAGAAAATAATGCACCTTATTGTAGCCTTAGAGGTTTAACGACTTGTCTCTGGGGCGGTATCCTTTAAGGTCTGGCTGTTAACCCTTTGAAAGGGCGTGCTCGTTTGTGCCCTTTTGGTTTGTACCTGGTGGTAATTTTGTACCCTATGTGGGGGTAATTTTTGTAATGACACAAAAACTGAGCTGGTAAACGGTCACAGTAACTTATGCATTTTTTTTTAACCACTTATCCAATTCAAGGCTGCAAGAGGGGATAGACCCTGCCCCAACTGTCACTGGGCAAAGGGTAGGGTGCACCTCAAAAGGTCATATTAGGCAACCCGTGTTTGGACAAATGTACATTTCTGTAGATTGCACCTGTAAGGACAGGAATGGACTTGAACCGTACCTGTAGTTAAAGGAGTGCAGCTATAAACCGAGCTGCTGTAAGTAATCTCTGTGTCTGCTGAGTTCCCTTACATGGCTGCTGCTGTTGCTGTGGAGAGAGGAAAATAGCAGCCAGCTGCTCCAGAGGTGGAGTCGGTACACATGAATGTGAAGCAGGCCATCGCTGGAAAACAGCATGCACGCTCAGCAGAAGTCTTGGCCCGGGGGGGGGGGGAAGTAAGATTAATAAAACCTCCCAGCTTCCCAGAGCAAAGTCACGAAGGAACCTTGTTCTATGCTGGAGGTTCCTACCAATTATATCAGATTATCTGCCCTTGGATGCATCGCTCTCTGAACTCCCCGGTATTCTAGCTAACTTGATGGCAACCTTTGTTTTCCCTTTGCTTCTTCCCCTTTTGAGCCCATGAACCTGTCAGAAAACATCTCTCTGCGCTTGTACACAGAGAAGAAAGAGGACCTAATTTTACATGTCGCAGTTTTAAACCCAAGGGGGAAGTCAGCAATTTCACTGCTTTCCTTAACGGGGAAAAACACAGCTGGAGTCTGGTGAGAACAGCAACAGTCGGGGGGTCAGTTTCTCCCCTCAGCGTTTCAAATCTCAAAAGACATCAGTGGGGCTGCACAGAACTGTGAAAGAAATGTCATTTATTTTGACTGAGATGGATTTTTTTTCCCCAGATCTGATGAAAATTTGTTTTTCATGCCGGTGTTCATTCTGACAAAAACCTCTGAGCTGCAGGTTCAAGCAAAAGGGCACCGAAGAAACCACAGAGCACTGAGCTGGCTGATTCTGGGAACAGCCTGCACCAGAGCTAATCAGAGCTTTGTTTGTAGAAGCCTGGAAAGGAGCTAAAACTGGGCTGTCGACTTTACAGCACGTTACAATAAGAATGATTTGGTTCTCCTTCTTCTTCATGGTGCATGTGTTTTCATTATAAATATGCTACTGCTGTCACCTGCAGGGCAAACATAGCACTGCATGTCATCCTCCCAATGTGTTTTCCTTTACCAGAAAAGTCAACATCATTAAAAATAGATGGAGCTGAAATAGAGCAAACATCTTCTCCTGTGTCACGAATTATGTTTGCACAGATTTCTCTCTGCAAAAAAAAAAAAACATCCAGCGGGTTATTAATGACAACTCCGCAAAAAAGAAAAAAAAATTAATGTTTCCTCGATGGATTTCCAGAAAACAAATTATCCACGAAGAACAGGATGCACGGCTTCAGCAATGATGCAAAATGCAGCAGACGGCAGGTTTTAGATGTTAATCTGGACAATTAAGACACATGTGGGAGAATTTCTATCCTCACTGATCAGAATTAATCAGGATGAAGGTAAAAGAAATCAGGGTCCAGCTGGGATGTGACATTTTGACTTCCAGCTGTTCCACTTGTGTTACAGTATCTGAGTTTGTTTTGCTGAGCAGCTCCAACTGTAACTGACTGGATTAGACAGCTGCTGCTGCTGCTGCTGCTGATGAAACACATCTAAATCCAGCGTTCTGACAGAAGCAGGTTCGCCTGACAGCGAACGCAAACACCAAATTGTTTAGTGTGCAGATAACACGGCCAGGACACGATAAGAAGATCTGTCAGCGAGACTGAGGAACTCGGCTGCACCTGATTGTATCTCATTGTTTTATTTCAAACTTTTATCCAAACAAGTTACAATGTTTCTTCTCCATGAATATAAAACAGATTATGATTAGAACTTATCATCTTCTTCTGCGTCTTTGCTTCCAATTAAATGATGTTTTGATGATGAAAAAATAATTTCCTTTTGAAATGTGGACTGATGAATTTTAGATTTCAGAAATTAAACCTTTCCCGTTTCCAAACACATTTATTCAGTGATCTGTTCTTTCATTACACAGATAAGCCAAATAATTAACATGTAAAGCTACACCGAGCTCGTTCTCCCAGTCATTTTTTCATTCATCGCCTCCTTTCAACAGCTGATACCAATTATGTTGGAGTTCAAAAGGGGATTATGATCATGTTGTTGGGCTTCAAAGGCTGACGTCAGTCTGTCCTCGGGGGCTTAATGTGCACACTAACCAGCTTTCAGCGAGGAATAAACAAACATTTTCCTGCCAGACATTTCACTTCAAAAATATCATCATTTGAAATTACACCGAACTGCTTCTGCTCACCTCTCAGGCTCTCCCAAAGAGACCGGCTGAGCAGAGACTAGAGAGTGCTGAAACTTTGTTTCAGTGCCATGTCCCCAAAATATCACACAACATGAGACCCTTTACTTTATGTCCCCAAAGTTTGTTTTTTTGCCAACCAAGGAGAAAATGTGTATTCCGACCAGCTGATGAGCAGTTGCTGTCACGAGGTGACATAAGTCGCATCACACTTTTTCCAGTTTCACCATCACTAAGACGGTATTTGGCAAGTGTTTGGACTAGTTCCTCATATAGTGCTTTTCTACTCTCATTGAGCACTCAAAGCGCTTATACACCATGTTTGCATTCACCCATTCATACAAGCACTTCCATATGTAACTAAGCTGAGTGTTTATTATCTAACATTCACACACGTTCACACTTCAACGCTTGCTTCGGAGAGCAACTTGGGGTTCAGTATCTTGCCCAAGGATACTTTGGCATGCAGCCCAGAGCAGCTGGGAATCAAACCACCAACTTTCCGATTGTTACGTGACCTGCTCTACTAACCGAGCCACAGGCACCCCAGAAATGTTGCCATCTTCTGTACAAATTAAACGCATCTGCTGCAATCTGCTAGAGATCAAAGCAATTACAAGGAGGTTTTCAGTGTGGCAACCTCTTTGCAACCAATTTAACCTGATGAGCAACCTTCACCAACCAGTCTGGAAATATACAGTACCCAAGAGGTCTCTAGGCCTGTGTGACTGAGGCCTTAACCCCAAAAAGGAAAATATAAAAAAAATAAAAAATCCTCCCTACAGTCTGCAAACCTTCAGATTTAGCTTAGCATCAGTCACAACTTTGTCACAGCACACTGAAAGGACAAATGCAAAACACTCCAGGATCTGTTTTACAAGATTTAATGAACTCAAAAATATTTTTACAGCCACAACAGACTCAACTAAAGGCAGGCTGACCGCACAGGTATGAATCACATCACCAGAGCAGTAAGGCTCAAGGAAATGATTCATCGGCTAAATACATAACACAGATAAGTTTGTCACCATGCAGGTTAGCCTTCTGGAACTTTCTCTTAGCACA
The DNA here is from genome assembly GCF_007364275.1 of Archocentrus centrarchus. Lineage (NCBI taxonomy): Eukaryota > Metazoa > Chordata > Actinopteri > Cichliformes > Cichlidae > Archocentrus > Archocentrus centrarchus. Next base: position 2,839,402 of record NC_044361.1, read on the forward strand.
ATATGCAGGTTCATAACTTATTTTCTCTAAGGCTGCGAGGTCACCTCGGGAGAGTATTTATTTAGTCTGGAGAGTCTATTTTTCCTACAAGTGGCTTCCATCTTTCTGTGTTCAGGTTCAGCTCTGGGTCTCCAAGTCTCTGAAGCTGGTTCTTTTTCCAGACTGTGGGTCATGAAGCAGATTAACAATCTGGAAACAGGTGGTGGTACAGGTACGCCTTTTTAGACCTCTCTGGATCACACCCACTCTTCAAAAACACTGATTAGTTCCACCCAAAAAGTCATTTACAAGTGAGAACAGCATGAGGAAAGACAGAGGGTGGATGTTTGAGAGGTTTAATATTCAGTATCTGTTTATAACGTCCTCTTCGCAGCTCCAGCAGCAGATTCTTCTGCGCTCTTCATCACCTGATTATCACAGCTTATTTAGTTTGTCTCCCAGAGGTCAGAAGCTAAACACACAAATAAAAATAAAAAACAACAACTGTAATTTGAACATAAACTATTATTTTATGACCCATGTAAATTTCATTTAGGCTGCTTCCTCTCCCTCAGAAAGCGTAGCCACATTTATCTTTCATAATACGTCCTGCATGTATCACCATCACAGCACCATGATAAACAGCGTGCAGGGAATGCAAACAAACCATTAATCTCCTTCTGCCAACAGAAAAAACAACCCACACCACAAACATTTCCTAAATAACTTTCTCCTGCTTGTTTACACCGTGCTATTACGGCTGCAAGGATGATGCAAACAATGAGACCGCAGTGTATTTGCTTTAAAAAGGAACTGGAAGCAAAACGGTTTATGAATATTTTACCGTGGAGAGCAGAGAGTGACAAAGACGATGTCTGGAGTCGGCGTTTGATAGCTTTTAATCGGCCCTGTGTGTGTTTGTGCATCGTATGAGTAAATAAGTGGAAATAGCTGCAGCACTTTGTCTCCCTGTCTCTCTCTAAATACCTGCTGCCAAAGTACACAAGAGAAAATAATAAATAGAAGTGAGAAAAAGGAACATCTGGTGGGAACAGGGGGGAAAAAAACACATGAAAAATTATGATTATACTCGAGGAAAATACAGAAGGATCTTACAATAAATGCATATGTGTTTCCTTTGTTAAAACGTACTGACTATTTCTCTGTGAGTTATGGAGCTGAAATCAGGCTCCCACACATGCAACAAGCTTTTTTTTTTTTTTTTTTGGAAACTGACCAATGCACACATGAGGAGCAATCAGATGTGATTGTGTTGGTAATTGGAGAGGAGTTTTGTGTGGCTGTGTAGCTGAACATGGTTGATTGTGTTTGAATAGTTCCTGATTGGCTGTAGTTCTGCTGCAGCCAAGCTGTGCACACTATGTGTCCAATAAGTTTTTTTTGAAAAAGGGAGCCTGGAAACTGCTTCGTGAACTAAAGAGTTATTCATTTACTCTTCATGCAATCATATCGCTCCTCGGGCCATAAATTCAGCCTGACCGCTGGACTGAAATGACTCCGGCGAGGAGTCGCCACTGGAAAGACTTTTTCAAGGATAGGTAATGAAAAATGAAACAGGTGAGTCAAAGCATCACGCTGTGTGTGAAATAACACAGAAGTATTCAAAGCCACGAACTTATCCGGTCTTTCGTTTTTATTAAAAGTTCTGCTCTTGTGGAGAGCTAATTATTTTCTTTCATATAAATAATATTTAAAGAAATATGAGTGATTTTTTTTTTTCTTGGTTCAACGAGCGACGCCTTTCTGGAAATCTCCAGAAACACGAGGAACAATAAATAATTTCACATCGAATAATCTCAATCAAACAGTAGCTCCGGCTTCACAGTTAGAAATATTAAATTAGAAATATAAAATATTAAGAGTTTCTGAAAACAAGTATGGGTACGAGGAGTGTAAAGGCGGGTCAGTGTTGGGCTGCATCAGATGAAAAAATAAAAAATACATTTTTGTTGACAGTCACAGAGACATAAAGTGAGTGTTATAAAAACAGTCTCAGCAGATGACCCCCCCTCCCTGAGCCTGGTTCTGCTGGAGGTTTCTTCCTGTTAAAGGGAGTTTTTCCTTCCCACTGTCACCAAGTGCTGCTCATAGGGGGTCGTTTTGACTGTTGGGTTTTCTCTGTATTATTGTAGGGTCTTTACCTTAGAACATAAAGTGCCTTGAGGCGACTGTTGTGATGTGGTGCTATATAAATAAAGCTGAATTGAATGAGAATCTTGTAATCAAAGAAAGTCTGGGACAAAATTATGATAGTTCCAGAGATTTGGGACGACTATTTCACAGTGTGAGTCCTGCTACGCCCTACATCCAACCAGCCTGCGCTACCAAAGTCACACTGGTGAGAGTAAAAATGCAGGAGCGGAGGAAGTGCAGACGTGCATTCAGTCAGCAGTTCATCGAGTGGCCGCTCCAAAAATGAGAGCCATGATAGAGTGTATATGAAAGATGGACACAGCCTCCAGAGGCCTGTTTTATGAAGCAGGATTTCATCTTAATCCAGATAAGTTCAGGGTTAACTCTGGGTTTTCTGTGGTTCACTTCCTATATCACCATAGTAACTTGTGCATAACCCGCTCTGGAGCATGTTCCAGATTAAAGATCACCAGCTGTGAAATCATCACCAACTGACCAATCAATTCTCAGGAAAATAGCATCACCATTCCTGGAAGACCCCTCAGACCTCGGTGTGCAGATAGGAGGGTCTAAAGTTTTGCAGTAGCATCTAAAGTTTTTGTGTTTCCTTGATGAGCATCAGTGATAAACAGAGATTCTGAGGTGCAAACAATTTTACAACAACTTTATTGTTGCATGTATTAATATATGATTCTAAAACAAGACACCTGTACTGCTGAGCTTATATAAAATTTGCATGTAGACTCAAACGTATATATTTATATATATTCATTCTTTACTCTCAGATGTTAAACACCACTGAGGCTGCAGCTGAAAGAATAAAAACTAAAAATGTCTTGTAAATATTAATTGAATGAAATGCTCGATTATGATCATCAGAGTCTCCTATTATTTAATGATACAGTTGTGATACTGATAAGTCTGTCAGCATTCATGTTATCTTCAAATAGGCTAAACTTTGGAAATAGATATTTTCATGTGATACTGAACAAACCACTAAGCACACATACTGTTGTGCATGGCTGTGCGGCAGGCAGGAGCAGGACTTGGAAGACAGGACTGAACCTAAACGTAGCTTTATTGCTGGACCATACAAGGGAAATACACCTAAATATAAATATATACTGGGCTGGGAAAACACAGAGCTTGGGAACACACAACATGAGGGGAGCCAAAGATGAGGACACAGCAAGGAACAGAGGAGGACTCAGACAATATAAACACACACAATGTAATCGGGGAGCTAAAACACACCAGGGAGCACAGCAGAAAGTAATCACTGAAGATGAGACAAAGGAAGTAAAACTAAAAACAAATCACAAGAGCCCGGAGACTATCAAAATAAAACAGGAAACCACAGAGACCAGAACTAAGACATACAAACACCCATGGGGACGTGACACCGAGAGACAAAACAGACACAGAAACACAGGGACTCAGGAAATGCAACAAACAGCAAACATGAACAGAAGTAACCAAGAACCCAGAGCCACTAGGAATATGAATATAAAGAAACAAACCAGGAACAACAAGGATGAGACGTGAAAACCATGCTCATGTAGAGCTTTTAATACTAACATACTGCACAGCGCTTTTCCTCTCACAAACTGATTTCACTGTTTTGTCTGCAGCAGCTATTCTGTGTTTAACATCTTCCTGCTTTTCTAAAATCCTGGGTTTACTTAGTGAGCTGATAACCAGCTCCGTTTATCCGCATTTACAATGTTAAGGTAAGTGAATCCAGATAATGGGAAGATATTCCGTGTATACTGAACTAGCTCCGTAGTACAGGGCCCAGGTCTTAAAAGTGAAATCGGTGCTGTGTCTGGAACATGCATTGTTAATAACAGCCAGCAGGGGGCAACAATTCTGGTTTTAAAAGAAAGCTGAAATACACGTCTGGCAATTCTGCAAAACACTTTGTAATTCATAGCAACAGTTCAGTGCAATAAGTTAACAGATTTTTTTTTACTCTCACACAAAGATTTACTTTTTCTTTTCATGGTATTTTACAGTTTTCTCCGTCTGTGGTTCGAGCTGTACCCAACTAGACAAAGGTCTTTGTTTACAGCCTGGATGTAAAAGACAGGATACTGTGATCTTCTTCCCCTCCTGCTCCGTCTTTCTCTTCTCTTTTGGCTCTGTCCCTCCTTTCCCTGTTTCTGTCCCTCTCTGTGCTGCATTGTCTGTGTTCCCTCTGTAGAGGCATGGCTGTGGCTGGGCTGGCTCACTGGTTTGCACACATGCACTCAATCACTCATTTTCCCTCTGCATTTAAACCCAGGTCCATCCAGCCACTTATTGCGAGATTGTTCTGCTGGGTAAGGATTGGTCACGATCCCCAGTATTCGCTTGGTAATCTTAACTTTTTTCTCCTGGTGAGTTCAAGTAAGTCCAGAGTTTTTCCCTCTGGACTTGACTGTGTTTTTCTGCCCCTTCCTCAGACCTCCTCCTGTGTGCCACCAGCAATTCTGCCTCCATGCCTGCCCCCTCTCCTCTCCATAAACTCTCTCTTTGCCCCCTCTCCCTCAGTCATTTCATGTTTCTGGGGTTTTCTGCTCTAGATTTTGCCACTTCAGAGTAGTAACCTTAACAGACACCCATTAGTTGCATTACGAAGCCTCAGTGACAGTGTTTTAGGTTCTGCTGTGATGTCACCATATTTGGCAGGTGTTAGCTTATCACCTCAAGCTAGCGAGCTTGGTTTGCAGCCTGTATCTATAAACTGTACAGGTGCAACACACAGACAGTGCTAATTAGTAGTGCTGCGTAACAAATGAATAAAATACCAGGATTTCTGTCAAAACAATGCACAAATTTATTTATGCAGTCTGTAGTGCAGAGCAGGCCATATTATTTACCATATAAAAATGCTCAAAAAAGGCACCTAAACTATAAACACTGTCAAGCGGGCCAGTTCAGTGGTTTGAATTTGCAGAGGTGAGGCCAGCTATCATCTAAACCTGTCGAAGTGGCCACATCCCTAAACTCAGGCTTTAATAAAACCAAATGGATGAGTTTTATAAACAATTTGACCTCTTTCAGTTGTTTGGAAGGAGGACCTGAGCTGCAGAGACTGACCAGGCTGTAAAAATCTTAATTTCATGGTAAAAGTTGAACAGTTTTAATGTGGGACTCTGTGAGGACTGACTTGGTTTGGAGCCAGCCTGGCAGGCAGGGGAGGCTTCTCTTTCAACATAACTAAAAGATCAATAGTTTTGACCTGAAGTGGGATTCTTCAGGATGAGTCAAATTTGGAGTCTGCCTCTTAAGTATGACACCAAAGTGGAGGCCGTGATGTAACCAACACAAAGACCTCTGAAAGAACTTTCACTGGGCTTTTGAAACCATTTTGTGTTCTAAAGACTAAAGATGAGGCTGAATTGCTGCGATGTGACACAACAGATGTGGGACATCAAAGGCAGGGTCACTGGTTTGGATCCAAAGCCCAGCTGTTCTCAGGAGAGACACAGACCGGCTTTCAGGACGCAGGAACTCCCAGCTGTGCTTATATGCTAAATATACAAAGGAAAATAATTTTCTATTGTATGATCCATAAATCTCCTCACTAAATATATGAAGGAAATAAACGCAGGGAAAGCAGCGAGAAAGTAAAAACGTCTCATTCGCTAATGTTAAAACAAACCCTTTAATTCAAGTTCAGGCAGCAAATGCTTGTTTTTCCCACCAAAGTCTTCAGCTGTGACTGGAGCACATCCAGCGCTGCTTGAACACAGACTGGCACGGGACCGATCCTCAAACAGAACGAGACGGCAGTAAAGACCTCCCCTGCAGCCTCGAATTTGATTTGTTTTGGTTCTGCTGTGGGAAAAATCACATTCATAGAGTTTTGATGATGTGGCTGTTTTATTCTAGAGGGAGAAATCAACACCATCGTCTCTGGTTTGAGCTCAGAAACATCAACATGGAAGTCACACAGGCAGACTAGACTCTGTTCTCTAACCTCCAGCTCAGTAAGCTTTTATTTTTCTGCTGACACGGCGTTTTCATTTGACAGTAAAGACACGCTTCTTGCTCCAGCTACTACCTGAGAGGTGTAGCTTTTCTTCTCTTGCAGCCAAAATCCACTTTCATACCAACTTATAGCTGGTTTTAAGGACTCAATACTATCAAAGAAAAGCTATAAAAGTCCATTAGGACCAAATGCCTTTCTGTGACATTTCAGGAGGATGATTACACCTGGTAAAACAATTTAAAGCTTCAAAGGATCATTGAGCATCAAACGATTCTGGGCCAGGAGTTCATTTTTCCATGCTCATGGGGCTATAAGGAAAGCTTTTAAAAAAGTCATCCTTCCCATGCTCAACTGCTGAGTCTCTCTCACGTCTGAGAAAGAAAGATGATGGCTTTGAATGACCTTGACATGCTTTAGTTTGTCTCATCACTGAGCTGCAATTCCAACCAAATCAAACACTGCCATGTCTGAGAAAGAAAACAAGACCCTCGGGAATACACACACACACACACACACACACACACACACACACACACACACACACACACACACACAAAATCTCCCACCCCGGTCACACCTTCTTCACTTCACCACCGTGATATTAAGATGACAGCAGCACCAAGAGGAAATGAGAAACATGAGAATGGAAGACCGGGTGATTAGTGCAGGTCTCACAGCCCCACCTTGTGTTCAAAGACAGGAAGTGATGAAGTGGAGCACAGAGACACAAGCACAAAGACACACACACATCAAGGAGGAAATAAAGATTGTTCAGCTGCTGAACACATCAGTAGAGATACCTCATATGGATCTCTCATATTTGGCTCACTGGCATCGGCATCCCTACGGTGCAGGTAAAAAATGAAAGAAGTATCCCAAACAATCTGAAATTTATGTTCCCCACATAATGAGGACTGTTTGTTTGATTTTACCTCAGCTGCATCATGAAGTCTCAATGAAATCTGTCAGTAACTAATCAAAAGATAACGAGCAATTTTTCAGCTTCTCACAGGCTGATTTGCACTCATTTTTTTATCATTTGGTGTTTTTTAAGTTTCATGTTTTTTCACTTGTTATAAACATAACCTGTATATACAGTGCTTTTTTTTTTTTACTTTTTTAAGTTGCATTTTATCATTTATTCATTAAAAAATTCTTTCCAATGACATTAGCTTAATTAAATTTGACAGCACGGCTCATTTCTGGGAACTTCCTCGCCTTCCACATGGAGACAGTCTCTTGGATACAGATACTAATTCAGCGCATTAAAAGGAGGAGGAGCTTGAAGGAAGTGGTTTACAGAGGAAGCAACAACTTAAGGCAAGCCCGAGCACCTTAAACAGGGAAACTTTTATGACAATCGGTGGAAGTTCAGTGATTGTGGACAGAAGCTGAGTGTTTGCCTGCCTGAACTGATGAACTGATGGCTGATCACATTTAAAATGCAAAAGGCTGTAACGGGGCCAGAAAGCCCAGTTATTTCATGGATCAGGACTTCACCTGTAATGATTTGAGACAGTATCTTACGTGATTATGACTTTTTTACATTAACAAAACTCTTCATCCAGACAAACACTCAAAAAAAATCCTACAGGGATACTCAGAACTACTTTTGTGGTTGTTTCTGCTGCAGAAAGTCTGCATTTTGCCACATGAACTTTCACACAGACCAACTTATTATGTAACAAAATACTGGTAATAAAAGAAAACAGATTAAAAAGTATCCATTATAAGAACACCATGCATGTGATTGTTATCCCCCCAGTGAGGAATACATGTATTGACAACGTGACAACAGTCAAAACCTGCAAGTGCTGCAACAACGACAAACCCTGGATGTGCGCTGAATTGTGTGCGCTGCTGAGAGCCAGAAACAGCATTTATGTCAGGAGATGCAGCAGCAGACTGGCTAGAAGGAGCCTGTCACATGGACAGAGACGTCACAGCCACCTGGCAGCTGTGGCAAGGCTTCAATTCTCTGCCTGACTACAAGCCTCACCCCCCCCCCCCCCCCCAAAGATATGCCTCCTCAACCCCACCCTGCCTGATGAACTCAACCGTTTCTTTGCTCAGCAACACCACCCAGGCATGGAGACCCCCCATCCCCCTCCAAATCAGATCCTGAATGAAGATCCTCACTAGCATTAACCCATGGAAAGCTGCAGGTCCCGAAGTACTGTGCTGAGCAACAAAAATGTGTGGTTACTAACATCTTCAGCACCTCTCAGCCAGGCAGTGGTGCCCACATGCTTCAGAAGAGCTATCATTGTCTCATTGTCCCTGTGCCAAAGAAACACAAACCAGCCAATCTAAATGACTACCACCCCGTGGCACTCACACCAGTGCTGATGAAGTGCTTTGAGAGGCTAGGTATGCAGCACATACTGCCAATCTGGACCCCTGCGGTTTGCCTGCAAGGTAAACCGTTCCACTGAAGATGCCATCTCCACCACACTCCACCTCCTCCTGTCCCACCTGGAGGATAAAGACGTCTACGCCAGAGTCCTCTTCACTGACTTCAATTCAGTGTTTAATACTATAATTTCACAGCAACTGGTGGAGAAGCTGAGGCTGCAGGATATGGACACTGGCATCTGCAACTGGATCCTCAGCTTCCTGACGCAGCAGCAGCATGAAGACAGGGTGGGGAAAAGAACATCCAGCTCCGTCAAGGTGAACACAGGGTCCCCTTCAGGGCTTCTTCCTGAGCCCCCTCCTGTTCAGCCTGCTTACCCATGACTGCACTGCCACCCACACCACCAACCATATCACTGAGTATGCAGACGGCATGACTGTGGTGGGCCTCATTAAGAACAATGAGGCCGCATACAGAATGGAGGTGGTGCAGTTGACGTCATGGTGCAGGTCCCACAACCTATAGCTTAACAGAAAAAACAAAGAAAATGGTGATGGAGATAGGCCTACAGTCCTCTGAACATCAGCGGGGCTGCTCTGGAGAGGCTCAGCAGTGTCAAATTAATCTGAGTCCACCTGGCAGAGACCGCCTGACCTTCACCACCAATACTGCAACTATCGTTAAGAAGGTCCAACAACAGCTCCACCCACTTAGGAGACTCAGGAAGGCTGGTCTTCCCACTGTCCAATTGACCACCTTTTACAGGGGCACCACTGAGAATATTATGGCCTACAACATCACCTCCTGGTTTGGCAGCTGTAAGAATGATCAGAAACATCAGCTGAATAGATTGGTGAAGATGGCCAGAAGGATCATAGGTGCCCCCCTCCCCTCGCTACTGGACATCTACAGTGAACTCTGTATCCGTAGGGTGTCACCACCCATCTCACAGCCTGTTCTCCCTGCTACCATCTGGGAGCATCAGCTGTAGATCCTGCAGACTTTTCAACAGCTTCTTCCCACAGGCTGTGAGAGCACTGAACTGTGACCAGGGACCTTCTCTGAACATTTGCAACATTTGCATCTTAATTGCACAGTACAGCATTCAACACTTAGACTCTCACTACTCAGTATGTATGCTGCTGGCCTTATTGCTGTTTTTATATCTTAGTATATTTATATTTATAGTTTTGTTTTGAACTTTATTTGCACATATTTGCACTGCTTCGTTCTGGGAGAAACACAATCATGTTTCTGTTTCTGCCTTCCAACTGCAGAAATGACCAAAAAATTTGCATCTCATTATATTATTATTATTATTAAAGTATCAAATCACAATCAAGAAGTAATAGAAATCAATAGTCCAAAACAACCTGTTGCCAGTACATTAGAAACACTAGAAAACAATCTTGTACTCATATCCTGTAAAAAGCAGCACACATTAGATCAATGTTTGAACTCCTCAAAGCCTGCGTGTGAAATATGTACAGTTCCCATTTTGAATGCATATTTAGTTAAAAGCGCTGCTGTGTCTAAGTGAAGCCTCACAGAGCTGCTAGTTTTTTTGTTTTGAAGCAGATCATACATCCAGTTTTTAAACATCTCATTAAACAGTAAACTTTTACAGACACGCAGCATGAACGTCTGATTGGATGCTGATTGCAGAACAGAGAAGGTGATCACCACGAACCAGCAGAATGGAATAACAGATGAATCCTGCTTCTTGGCATGAAAAATATTAAAGGCAGCAAACTGATATATCCTGGCTCAGTTTGCCCAGCATTTTGAGTTTGTTGGACTTTCAAGCTTTGTTTTGTGAATGTACTATTGATTCTTGGTGTGCTTGGTGTTTATATGTTTCCTGTTTATTTTTTTTAAGTATATTTAATCTTATCAGTTGCTTTGTTTGTTTCTCCCTCCTGTGACAGGTCTCCTGTGTTACTTTATCACGTGTCTTTGCCGTCCCCATTTAGTCATGTCAAGTTGTCTTGTGTTTCCATTCAGCCTCGACTCATCTCTGTGTTTTGTTCTTTGTGTCTCCCGTGTTAAATCAGTCCCTTCTCCTTACTGTTCATCTTCTGTATCTGCGTTCGTATGTTACAGTTTTGGTATAGGTGTCCTGTCTTATTTTGCCAGTCTCTGGTCTTGTGTGTCGTGTATTTCGTTTTACTTTCCTTGTCTCGTCTTCAGTGATTAGTTTCAGCTGTGTTCCCCTCTTCGCCTCCTTATCTTGTGTATTTTTTGTCTCAGTCTTCACTCTGTCCTTTGTCGGAGTCTCAGTTTACTTCCTGTCTGCATCCCTGTTCCTATGCTCCTAGTGCTCCAGTGTTGCTAGCTTAAGTGTTTCCTTGCCCTTTTGTATTCCCAGTTTAGGTTTCCAGTTGTTATAGTCTATAGTCTGCCTCCACAGACCGCAACATAATAAGAATGTATGGAGCTGGTAGATGGGCATATTTTGTGTTTATAATATGATTTTTCTCTCCCTGCAGTACACAAGATGTGGCTACTAACTGAGCTTATGTAGGCTGAACCAGCATTAATCTCATTATTTAACATTCAGTCTTAGCTCAGCTCAATAAGGTTGGGAGTGAAAAGAAAAACAGCTTGCCCTAAAGGGGGCCGGGTGATTCTAAACTGTGGCCTGTTGCCATAAAAACTATTGAATCTTATCAGTTTTACAGACTTGTTTTTTGATTGTTGGCCTAATTTCTGCAAATGAATGCAGATCATTACAGATTGATTTCATTCCCCCTCTGTTCCTCCAGCCCCCGTTCCTTTTTCGCTCACAGCAACATCTGTGTCAGATCTACAGAATACAATGAAAGCCCACTTAAGCTCACTTAACACTTATCCATCTAATCTGCAGGCGGGTCCAATAACAGGGATCTGCCACAGGACTTGCAGCCTATTGCTTCTGGATTGGAGCAGGGGTGAACGAGGGGAGCTAGTGAACATGCGGGACCAGGTTTTGGATTGTTCTAGGGGTTAAACTTTATCCACTGGATTTCCATCACAAAAGCCTCCTCAGCAGTGAGCAGACGTGACCTTGGGGCCTGCCAGGGACAAACTGAGAAAGTGAATTCAATGAAGCGTCCTCCATTCACGTGTAGGCCTAATAGGTCGCTGTCTATCACACCGAGTACCCGACCCTCAGCACACCTCCTCCTCCTCTTACACCGGTCAGAGTCCCTTTATTATGCTGATCTAATGACTGTGGAGGGTAATCTAAAGGACCTTCATTTGAATAAGGGTGACGTGTTACGCACTCAGGCTGATCTGAACTGACACTGGGCCCCATACCTGCCAACTTGGGTGAGCGTTAAAGGCAGCAGTTGCAGAACCAAAACATTTATCTTTCTGCACTTTGTCCATTCATTTATTTTGATCTCACACTGACATTTCTTGAGAAAGCAAATACCCACACAGACAGAAAGCAGCGGAAGAGCACACGCTGTCGAAATATTGCTGGAAGGGCCTATCCTGTCTAATATGTATGCATATCTCAGTGAGTTCAATTTGACAACAAAGTTGTGTTTGTTTTGTTTGTGTTTGTAGGAATATTTGCCTATAAAATAAATATGTCTTAATACTGAATCTAATAATTTTGCTTCAAGAATACTGAACCCTTAATTAGCTCATCCAGGTCATATTAGGAACTGTAACTTGCTAATAATGATAAATAGGCTGCTGTATAGATACACTGCTACTGTTAGCCATACCTCTGAACTTTGAAATGGTAGGGGATTCCTGTGACTCAAGCTCTGAACTATGGCTTTGTAAGTATTTTGCGGACCATAAGGCGCACTATCAATGAACGGGTCTATCTTCATACATAAGGCACACTGGGTTATAAGGCGCATGATAAAACATATGTAGAATGAAACAAAAGCATCAGGCAAGTTGAATTTCATTCAACTCATTCACATTAACTCAGAATATTGTTCAGTTGTAACAAATACAGAAAAATACACACATTTTAAATCATTCATCTTCCACAAATCCATCAAATTCCTCATCTTCAGTGCCTGAGTTGAACAGTTGGGCGAGTTCAGCATCAAGCATGCCGGGTTTCCTCTCATCGTTATCCGAGTCAGTCTCGTTGTTGTTACTGTTTTGTTTTGGTTGCTGCACACAGCAACCATTTAATTGTTAATAAAAGGGCAACTTTTGCTGGCAATCTCTCGCCATCTTCAACGTCTTAACAGACGCTGCAATATATTCTTTATTAATGAGGGTAAGAACAAGTCATTTCTTCATTTTATATATAAGCCCTTCATAAATCCTGTGCACCAGTATATTTATTGATATAAGCAAAGAAAAACATTTTTTAAAAAAGGAAATCTCTTTTTGACACAACACTAGAAACCTGAAAACTCGGCTGTCACCGTGTTTTGTGTACATACAGCACTCATACTGCTTCCCTTCGTATGCTGTGGCATCACCCTCTCTTTGGCACCGTGAGGGACAGCACACACACCCCCCGGACCTCGATTCGTCCTTAAGCGACTTTTAGCATTTTTGAGACAGCCGACAGCAAGTTTTGTTACACAAAGGTTGACAATAGTGCCGGCTGCCGATCGCCAGATTACGCACAAATATACGGGCCAGCATAGATGAAAAAAGGCCAAATCCATCATCTTTTCTCCGGTTTACTGCGTACGGTTTCTATTTTTGGAACAATGCTTCCACTTCTTGTTGAATTTATCTCCGGCAGCTTTGGCTGCTTTCCACACCTGCTGCGCTGCACTCACAGCTTGTTCCTGTCTAATACCGTCAGTAGAGTCATTTTGTGAATCGATGATGGACTATTTTAGAGAATTCAATGAGGCCTTTGAACTGATTTGCCAGACCGGAGGCCATATCGCTGCAGACCACGGAATGGTGCAGTGGTGTGGATGCCTCGGCCATCGGAGGTCAAACAGCAGCGCTCAACTATTTGAAAAGCGGACGCTGGGTGTTACCCACCTCCCCCCTGTCGTACGCTTTGTACGCTCTGGAAAATGTCGATATTTGTTAAGCCTCCATTACCAAAGTCGCACTAAAATATTTTTAGCGCAGTGTACCACATAAAATTGGTTCAAGGTCAGTAAGCAAAACAAGAATTCATACATAAGGCGCACCGACTATTAAGCTGGAAAGAATCCAAATAGCAAACATAAAAAAATCTCACTGGAAGAAACCAACAAAGTCCATAAGAAAACTGTAACCAATATTCTCTGGAAAGAGGGGAACACTGGGAAATACAGGGGGAGGAGAACAGATGCTCTAACAAAGGACTAATGGGAGGACAGCAGTTTATGCACAGACACCGAAGGGGAAGTGGAGACAGCTGGGGAAAACGAAACACAGCTGGACTAAACCATGGGGCATGAGACAAGGGAAGCAAGACTAACAGCGAGACACATTAATGAACTTAATACAGGAGAATTTTCTGATAGTATATTTAATGTAGGTAGAATGACCATTCTGAAGTCTTGAACTTGGCCGTCACCACTGTGGGGTTTTTTATGCTGGGCCACATTTGTATGAGTGGAGCTGGAGCGCTGTTAACTATGACAAGATTAAACAGACTGCTAAATTTGGCAACCAAAACAGGCTTAAAACAAAATGTAACTACCAGAGAAACTGAACAGCTGATACCTTTTATAGACCTTTCTTTTTATTAGTCTTTTAGTACACTGAACAAGAGGAAACAGGACCTACCTGTCACACAAATTAGAGGAGTTATACACAGATCAAGTGTAACATTCTGACCACTATCTGGTGAAGCGAATAACACTGATCATCTCTTCATCATGGCACCTGTTAGTGGGTGGGATATATTAGGGAGCAAGTGAACATTTTGTCCTCAAAGTTGATGTATCAGACGCAGTAAAAATGGGAAAGCATAAGGATTTGAGTGAGTCTGACAAGGGCCCAATTGTGATGGCTAGATGACTGGGTCAGAGCATCTAAAAAACTGCAGCTTTTGTGGGGTGTTCCTGGTCTGCAGTGGTCAGTATCTACCAAGGTCCAAGGAAGGAACAGCGATGAACCAGAGGCAGAGTCATGGGTGGCCAAGGCTCACTGATACACATGGAGAGTGAAGGCTGGCCCGTGTGGTCTGACCCAAAAGACGAGCTCCTGTAGCTCAAATTCCTGAAAAGGTTAATGCTGGTTCTGATAGAAAGCTGGCAGAATACACAGTGCATCACAGTTTGCTGTGCATGGAGCTGCATAGCCGCAGACCAGCCAGGGTGCCCATGCTGACGTTGTCATCAACAATGGACCTGTGAGCATCAGAACTGGACCACAGAGCAATGGAACAAGGCGGTCTGGTTCGATGAATCATGTTTTCTTTTACATCACGTGGATGGCCACGAGCACGTATGTCACTTACCTGGGGAACACCTGGCACCAGGATGCACTATGGGAAGAAGCCAAGCCTGCAGAGGCAGTGTGATGCGTTGGGTAATGTTCTGCTGGGAAACCTTGGGTCCTGCCATCCACGTGGATGTTACTTTGGCACGTACCACCTGCTTAAGCATTGTTGCAGACCATGTGCACCCTTTCATGGAAACGGTATTCCCCGATGGCTGTGGCCTCTTTCACTGGGCTGATGCACCCTGCCACGAAGCAAAAACAGTTCAGGAATGGTTTGAGGAGCACAACAACAAATTTGAGGTGTTGAGTTGGCTTCCAAATTCCCCAGATCTCAGTCCAATCGAGCATCTGTGGGATGTGCTGGACAAGCAAGTCTGATCCATGGAGATCCCACCTCATAACTTACAAGACACAAAGGATCTGTTGCCAACATCTTGGTGCAGATACCACAGCACACCTTCAGGGGTCTAGTGGAGTCCGTGCCTCGATGGGTCAGGGCTGTTTTGGCAGCAAAAGGGGAACCAACACAAAATTAGATAGGTGGTCATAATGTAAATACATTAAAAGAAAGCACAAAGTAGAGTTATCATGAAATGAGATTAGCCACAGGGGTTAAAGCCTGTTAGTGCATCTGGCTGTTGGGCATTTTAATATGGGAGAATATGGGGTCTCACTCACTTCAGGTGCCAACCTCAAGTGGCCATCTGAGGAACTGCAGTTTGTTTGTTTTTTACACTAGGACTTTGGCTTCAATTTACATCCCATGAGACTAAACTGTTTGGCAAACTCTTATTAAAACTTTGAGTTATTGTTTGGGTTATACTGAGTGTTGAGTGTTTAAAATTCATTTTATTGGGATGGGGAATACCAACCAGTGATGCTGCCAAATGTTCTTCCTGCAAAATGTTGGTTATTCATTTCCTAGAGCAGAATATTTGCTTCACAGTTTTAGCATGATGTTAAATATTTATACAAAGTGCTTGAAGACAAATCTACTGTTAACAACTTTGCTGTTCTGGAGAGGGAAAAAGGCAGTACTGGATGGGAAGTCCATCAGCTGACAGAAACTGAGGAATGTCGAGAGTCTATTAGCATCAGTATAGCCTACAAACCTTGGCTTTGAGCCATCCCTTACTTACAAAATAATAATAATATAAAACAAATTCCTGCAGAGGAAGAAATCAGAGTTGCTGACGAAGGGAGCAACTTTTACAGATAAAATATAGATACACTGAATGATCAGTACAGAACTCGTAACCTCAGTCAGAATTATTCTACTTTATTTTTATTTTCAAATAGATGTTCATGAGGTCAGAAATTAAATATATATATGTCACTCTTTAAGTCGTCTCACTAGGTATATAAATGGCCTCTGTTTTCTCTCGAGGCCACAAGGCCAGACACTGGCCAAAATAAACTGGTGAGACTGAGATTTGTCAACTTTTTTATAAACATGTACAACCTGTTTACCTTTGTCTGTGTAATCAAATGCATCCCTAACTTTATTTACTTTTCTCTCTGTGGCTCATGAATTGCGGTGAAAATAAAAGTATTAGGAGGTTCAGGCAGAGAGAAACCACAATATAAAACATACAATTACATGATTATTTAGGATGTTTTTGTTTCAGTTTTAAATGATTGTCAAGACTGCTACATCACAAGACTCCTGTTTAAGTGAAGGTGTATTTCTATTCCAGATTCTATTTTTCACTCATGAGAATTTATAACTCACAGAGCTGCTCAGGAGAGATGCAGACGCCCAGTCTTGTTTAATTAGTGCTCAGCGCAGTGAACTTATAAATAAGTATTTTCTCAGACTTGCAGCCAAACCTCTTCAGCCCAGCAGACGATTTGCTGTGTCCCTGCCTGCAAACTCGTGTGAGATTGTTCAAACCCAGAGCACAATTTTTAATTCTAGCCTCAATCCCAGAATACCAAACACGTTAAAGTGAATTACAGGGTGATGCAGTGAAAACAGTGCAGCAAAAGTCTAAAAGATTCCACGTAATGAAAGTTTACATATACATATGTGATGTTTTCTAAATGTAATATCTGATTTTTTTTTTCTCTTTTTTTTTTTTGTTTGGCAGTCAAAGAGACATGGGAATAAAGGATGCAATAAAGCCTAATGGGCTGCCTTACCAACCAGGCTACAGCCTCAGGCCTCAAGTTCCCCTGGGCCACATATTCATTGTGTGTCAGTCGATTTATGAAAAACGCACCATTATATTCCATAAACCAACTGACCATTAAATTATAGTGTCAGCTCAAATGATAAAGCTCTCTGATAGGGCATCTTCATTTCTACACAGCCATTTTACCTCTGCTGTGATGTGCATGTTGCATATTCCCAAATGAATTTGTTTCACCAAATTACCATAAATAGCGGGTAATCGGGGACTGCAAAGAAACCATTCACCCCGGGGCCTCTTTTCAGGGTTCATGTTTATGGGTCAAACAAATGAGTCATTCTCTGGCAAAAAATCTGAGCTTAGATAAATGCTTTTTTTCCCCCTTAATACAAGCGAGGAATGTAAAACATCAACGCAATGGGATTTTTATGAGCATTAGAGACAGACCAGGGTAAGAAGTGGCTTTGAACATCCTCTCTAAGCTCTTTCAAAGTAAAGGAGCCTCCAGGTTTTGCATACAACAACCTAATTTCCATAAAAAGATGTAAAATGTAAACAAAGGCAAAATTGTTGTTGAACATGGAATACCAAGTGTTTTGTAAAAAGTCCTTATTCTATTTTGTTTAACTGTTACACACCTTTTACAGCCTAATAATGTAAAACCCATTATGCCAGAACACACCAGTTCTCAGGCCATAAATTTCCCAGTGAAAGTAAACAATCTGTGCCGGATAAACTTCTGTGCAAACAAAACATGAAAACCGGGCTGCAATCACAGGCTGAGCCTTTACGCGTTTTATTGATTCCTGAACAATCATCCCATAGGGATACGAGTCCGTCAAGCATATTGGATGAATCGTGATTCATTATTTTTCTGTATTTGACGAAATGCTGCCAAAATATGCATAAATGTAATTAACTGACATTTCACTCGGGAAGAGTGAGTTCCCATCAGGTGCTGGTTTGGAGCCAGTTATTGAACAATTTATTTCTCATAGTTTATGACCGAGGTTCCCCTCAGGCCTGCCTACAGATCACAGTGGATTGACTCCTGAGGAGGCAGAAGAAAAGAGCAGTGCTTCCACGTAAGCCATTACTTCTGCCTGTGGGGTTATTAATCCAGACAGTAAAGGTTTTAGCTCTCAGGAACCCAGAGAGAGTTACAGCGATTATGCAGGAAATGGTTTGATGTTTTACTCTACGACCGTTTGAGTAACAGGGAGGGGTAACTCTAGATCTTATTAATCAGTGGCTGGGGCGTATTTGCTTTTTCTGCTTTTCTTCACACCGGCCCTTTGGTCTTCTGACTCCACTCATTTTTTATGACTTAAAGCTGTGGCTCTTAGCCATTTCTCAGTGATGTGCTTCACTTTACATATTTGATGGAAAAAAAAACATATAAAGGGCTACAAAACAGCACTGCATCATTAAGGTTTTAACTAAAAAACACACGGTGCATTTCAAATGTTTGAAATCTGTTACTGAATGACTTGAAAGCTGGTTTTATATGTTCACTCGAGCCATCGTCTGACAGCGATGTGAAAACACAAATGTTCAGCACAGTTTCATCAAATATTCTCTACTCTTAAGATTAGGCTCGAAACTTTCCTTTATGATAAAGCTTACGGTTGGGGCTAGATCAACCTAAACCCTCCATTATTTACACTGCTATAGGCCTCAGCTGCTGGGGGGGGGGGACCCATGATGCACTGAGTGTTTCTTTTCATTCACCTCTTTTTACTCTGTTTATCCTCCACTCTGTATTTAATCATTAATTATTATTCATCTCTGGCTCTCTTCCACAGCATGTCTTTTGTCCTACCCTGTCTGCTTGGCCGCAACTTAGCTAATTCCACTCACCAAACTGGACCTATCCACCATGTTTGTGGTGCTGATGTCAAGCATGATAATGCTGGTATCTGCAAAACATTATGGCTTGTTGCCATGTAACTTTGTGCTTCAGTTTTGTTGAGAGAAATTCCTGTATTCTCCAGAGTCTTAGCACTAAAAAAGCAGGTGTCACTGTCTGTGCAGCTCGCTAACAAGGCTCACCTTCTCTGGCACTCCAGCCTTTCATCCAGATACGTTCACATCTGTCTCCAAACAAAAACAAACATTTTGGTGTCCAAAATGCTGATCATGAGGCTTTAAACTACAAAGTCCAAAAACAACGGCTGACATCAAGGTGGCTGCATCCATCTTTTATATACAGTCTGTGGATGTTGTCCACCGTTGCCTGCTATGACAAAAGGACAACTTTGTGCAATGTCTCAAACACACATGTGGATCACTTTTTCCTCAGCTGCTAAGTTTCCACAAAAAAAAAAAAAAACTTTTCCTTAATTGCACGTCTGAAAGTCCTTCTTACAGTGAACTGCATTAACAAACTTATTTTTTTTTGAACAAATTATAGTTTGATTATTTTGAAACTGTGCATGACTCTAAATTTAAATTAGCAATTACAAACAAACAGTCCTCCTTGATGCACTTGTAACATAAAAGTAACTTGCACATATTACATCAGTAATTATGATCCAGTAAAATAAAATACAGCATAATGAAACAGGCCGTTATGCACAATGATATAGGTGTATAACACATTTCTAATGCCTTTTACTTTCCTACACTGTGTTATTAATAACATCACTTAAATCTAATAAACTCCTGCTTTTAAAATGTCGCTTCATTAAAAAGGAAAGAAAATTCTCCCTTATTGTTCTCATTATGTATTATTATGCATGCATCATCTAATAAAGCTATTGTTGCTGATGCATAAACCTTTAATTAGCATTTTCTTGTTGAAGCCGGTTTAAGAAGAGATTTTTATAAGCATATGTTTTGAAAAATGTAGACAGTTGTGATATAAATGTAATGGGATTTAATGCAGAATATTTCTCTCTAAATTGTTGGATATAAACTGGCATTACACAAAAAAACTAGTGCAGGTTCACTGAGGTGTCAAAGACTCATGAAAATGTAAGAAAATTATAACTTGTTTGACTTTCATTTCCAGCAGTCTCCTGGTTACCTTTGTATCAAACTACAAAACATTGCTGCATAACGGCCGACTTTTATGTCCTCGCGCTCTAACACATGGAGGACCTAATCTGACTTGGCAGTCATATGGTTGCAGTTACCTTGCTTAAGCTGTTTTGCATTAAGCATAATGAGGACCATCAAACTCCGGTAAATGCGAGACACCCCTCACAGACCCTCTGCTGAGGACTTTTTAAATGTGACACGGTAATAATTACATGTAAATCAGGCCAGCAGGCTGGAATTTTAAACACAGAGGTGCTGGATGAGAGCAGATCAAAGTTTCATGGACGTTCGGGAGGAGTTTGGTCATTTTAGTAGCATTTAAGCCTGAAAGAAAAAATACTTTAAAGCAGAGAAATAACTAAAGCAGATCAAGAGAGGCAACTATTTTCTGTTATGATTTCATGTTTCTAGTTCATATTGAGATGTTATTGGTTGTAAAGAGGACCTTTTTTTCTGCTCTTGGCTCTTTATGATGTCAAAGATGGCAGATATTCCTAATTTGGTCATTTTCCCACCTAAAGCCTCAATCAGACCTAGACACCAACATCCAGCCACTAGGGAAAATTTTGTATCTCCCATCCAGCTGTGGCGAGCGGTGGCTGGAAGCTGCTAGTTGTCCCTAAACGAAATCAGTCACAAAGAGGGTGCTGCACCAAAAACCTCCTTGTGATTGCTTTGCTTGCTTGCAGATTGCCACGGCCCCCCATAGTTTGCATGAAATATATCAAATTGTCTGACAGACTCGCTAACAACCAAGAAATAGCGAAACTTGAAAAAGTGCAACACAAAAAATAAATGGAGACCGTCGCCTTCAAAGTAAAAGCTTTGCCTTTTGAAATGTGTTGGTCACGACGATACGGCGCAGCTTTTACTTGGTGAACAGTCCCATCGCACTCGTCACAGTTTCACTGCTGCTTAGCAAGTAGTTGCTGAGTGTTTGCAATTTGGCTTCTTCCATAAAAGCTACAGTAGGCTGCAGAAAAAAGCTAGCAACCAAATCAGTCACAAGGAGGTTGCAGCACTATATACCATCATATACAACATTTTGCCCTAGTGACCGTGATTACCAAGGAGTCACTGACTGGTCTCTAGATCGCCATGACTGGCAAAATCCTCTAGCAGCCCCTTGCTACTCATTTTTTCCCTGTGACCAGGGGTTATTAAGAGGTGTCTACACCTGTGTGACTGGGGCCTAACTACTGTTCAAATCTCTTGTTATGAAAGACAAAAGGAAATTGGTTTAAAAGCTGAAGGCAAGAAGCTAAAACTGCTTGTGTAAAACAGAAGATAAGCAGGGATGAGAGTCCAAGAATATAAATACTGAAATGTTTATAAGAGGTCCCTTTTAATAACTTAATGTTCCTCTGAAACTACAGTTTTACCCCATGCTGTATGTAAGTGCCTTAATGCAACCATAAAATTCTTTAATCATACTTCAGCTGCTACGTTTTACCATGTGTGGCTTTAACAACCAGTTAACACCATCAAGTAGGGCCAAAACTGTTAATAATAATCAATATGCCTGGTAATTCAGTAGTCAATTAATGAGTGGAGGGTGTGTTCATATTTAGATCTTATTCAGATCATATTCAGATCTTCTGAAGAGTGCAATTATCTAAGGTAGAATTAAGGCCTATTTAAAGATGGCAAATAATAAGAGAAATGTCTGCAAAATGAATTCATTCTTGTTTTATTTGACCAGGTGGCAGTTATTTAACCTGAAACGAAATGTGGATTGGATCTGCTGTCAGGGACTGAATAAGCACTTTGGTGCTTTATGGATGCTCAGCTGAGTGGATGGGAGCGTTTTGCATGGTTTCACAGCGAGTGAGACCACACTTACTCTCAATATTTCATGAAAGTGCGGCACTAGCGCAGTGTTGTTTGAACTGAGAGAATCACTGAACAAAGTATTTAATTCATGCATTGACTTTTCCACTACAGTTAAAACATCACGGAGCTATTTTCTTTGGGATGTGGTTATTCAGCTCAGCAGCATTGGGTTTAGTCTGCATTACTGCGCTGCCTGACACAGGCCCTTGGGTTCTGTCCACATTTGTTTCACCAAAACAGTGATATTGATAGATATCATGGGTTAGTGGAGTGCAGTGAATGTGTCACAAAGAAACTCCGTCCAAAAACCTCAAAGAAACGTCACCCACCACCAACTTTGAGTCAGTGTGCTGCTAAATTTAGGCTGGTGAAAGCTTGATGTGAGTGATTCCCCGTGGCTGCTTCGTGCTTCACTCGCTGCCGCTAAATGTTGCTTTTTTTGGTTGCTTTTCTAACTTCTTGCAGCAGCTGTGAGGGCGATAATTCCAGCGTTTCACAGGCGCTGTGAGAAAATTAATTTCTCCACACCCTATAAAAGGAATGAAAAAATCACCTTTCTGTTTCAGTTACTTATCTTAAGGCGATACTGTGCCAGCTGGAGTCTATGAGCATGATCACACAGTAATTTTGGAAGTTTACACTGACCCTTCGTGACCCTAGATCAGTTTCTTTCCTGCATCAGTCTGTAAAAGCAAAGCCATCCTGTCATTCAGTCAGAGGGTCTCAGTCAGAGAGGCCTGCTGCAATATTTGCAAAACATAAAACAGACTTGTTGCGCTTTATTGTCATGTTTGACTCCAGTGAAGCGTAACTGCCTTTGCATAGAGTCTGTGTGGGTGTTTCCTTCACGGTGCTGCAGTGAGTGATAGCTGCTTGTACACAAACTAAGAAGAGAGAGTGAGATCTCTCAGCTGAAGTGGGAATAAGGAAAAAGCACCTTAGACAAAGGTCTAAATCTCATTGGAAATTAGACAGTCATTATGTATGTTACAGGCTGACCCAGCCCACTGTGGTTTTGCTGTGTGGGCATGTTGTGTTGCTCTCTCTGCAGTCTTAGCAACCCCCCCCCCCACCTTCCTGTATAACTAGAAAATTTCTTAGTAATGATCCCTCTGAGTACTTAAGCTGTCTGCTTGTACGTGCTTTCTTCTGCGTGTGAAGGAGCGTGTGTTTTAAATTTCTCTCATCTACCAGTTTTTATTTGTTTGTTTGTTGTTTGTTCTTGTTGAAAACAGATGCTTGGCGGTCTCTTTGAGTTCAATAATCAATAAAACCCTTTTGTCTGACCTCTGACTCTGACTCCCTGTCTCCTTTTCCTCTTGTAGACTTTTAATGTTCCTTCTCCACACTGGAGACTGGGCTTTCTGGAAAACATAACAAATGAAGGATTCAGACCCAGGACCTCTTACTCATGTCATTTTTAGCTTAGATCATTCTCTGTTCTATTCAATTCAATTCAATTTGTTTATACAGCGCCAAATCACAACAAACAGTCGCCTCAAGGCACTTTGTATTGTGGGTAAAGACCCTACAATAATACAGAGAAAAGCCAACAGTCAAAACGACCCCTATGAGCAGCACTGGTGACAGTGGGAAGGAAAAACTCCCTTTAAACAGGAAGAACCTCCAACAGAACCAGGCTCAGGGAGGGGCAGTCATCTGCTGAGAGGGGGGGGGGGGGGGGAGAGATTAATAATAATTAATGATTAAATTCCGCCTGCTAATTCCGCCTGCTCTGTGTCATATCATGTATGACAGACAGACTCTTTTTAATATCAGAATACAGCACTCTGGCTGTATTCTGACACCTTTTTTCTCCCCGACCCGACTTGGCCTCAGGAGATACTGCGTTTCCAGTGGGCCAGCTCAAACAAAGGACGGCGCGGAGCCCCCAGGTCACGGACAAGGCCCGAGGGAAAAGAGCCGGCGTAAGAGAGAGGCTGAGGCGTAGAGCGCACCAAACGCCACTGCCGAGCATCCTGTTGGCTAATGTCCAGTCACTGGATAACAAGCTGGACGAACTCAGGGCCAGGATACAGTTTCAGAGGGACATAAGGGACTGCAACATCATCTGTCTCACGGAGACATGGCTGACTCCCCTCATACCGGACCACGCCGTACAGCCGTCGGAGTTCTTCAGTGTCATCGCACGGACAGAACGAGTGAGTCTGGAAAATCAAGAGGAGGAGTGTGTGCCTAATGATTAATAACAACTGGTGTGACAGTAGGAATGTTGTCCCTCTGAAACAATCATGTTCACCTAACCTGGAGCTCCTAACCCTGAAATGCCGTCCCCACTACCTGCCCCGCAAGTTCACTTCGGTCATCTTCAGCGCCGTCTATATTCCACCTCAGGCGGATACAAACACTGCACTATCCGAGCTACATGAGGCTATTTCCACCTATCAGGCTAACCAGCGTGATGCGGCTCTCATCGTAGCCGGGGACTTTAACAGTGCAAACTTGAAAAAGCTGATACCGGAATTGATTCAACACATCGACTGCCCCACCAGAGGAGAGAGGACCCTAGACCACTGCTACTCTCCATTCAAAGAGGGCTACAAAGCAAAGCCTCTTCTGCCTTTTGGAAGTCTGACCACACCGCTGTCCTTCTCATGCCGAAATACAAACAACGGCTCAGGCAGGAACCCCCTGCTGTGAGAGAAGTGACACGGTGGTCTGATCAAACAGAGGCCGCTCTGCAGGGTGCGTTGGATTCAACCGACTGGGACATGTTTCGCAGCAGCGCGGGCGGAGACATCGAGGAGTTTACGGAAACTGTCGTGGGATTTATTGGGAAAGTTGTTGATGACACTTCACTTAGGAGGACCATCAGGACTTTTCCCAACCAGAAGCCGTGGGTGGATAAATCTGTCCGCGACGCCCTGAGGTCCCGCACCGTTGCCTACAACTCCGGCCTCGCCTCTGGGAACATGGAGGACTACAAGGTTGCATCATACAACGTCCGCAGAGCGGTGAAAGAGGCTAAACATCGCTACGCGGCCGCAGACTGGAACAGCAACTACAACAGTCTGACTCCAGGGGACTGTGGCAGGGACTACGCACCATCACGGACTACAAAGCACCACACACACACCCGGTGAGTGCCGACGCTTCTCTGGCTGATGAACTCAACATCTTCTTTGCGCGCTTTGAGTCGGGAAGCCGACAGCCCGCTGCGCTCCCGGCCGGAGGGGCGGAGACACTCACTGTGACGGAGCGCGACGCGAGGAGGGCGTTTAGACGTGTAAACACCAGGAAACGGCTGGACCAACGGTATTAGTGGACGTGTCCTTAAGACCTGCGCTGACCAGCTGGCACCTGTGTTTACACTGATATTCAACCTCTCACTGAAACTGTGTGTGATTCCCACCTGCTTTAAAAAGTCCATCATAGTCCCTGTCCCAAAGAAACCCCACCCCAGCAGCCCCAATGACTTCAGGCCCATAGCACTCACCTCTGTGGTGATGAAGTGTTTTGAAAGACTCATCAAGACATTCATCACCTCCTCACTGCCCCCACCCTCGACCCACTACAGTTTGCATACCGGCCAGACAGATCCACAGATGACGCCATATCCTTCCTTCTCCACAAGACCCTTTCACACATAGACACTGGTAAGGGGAACTATGTGAGAGTGCTGTTTGTAGATTACAGCTCAGCATTCACACCATAGTTCCCTCCAGGCTGGTCTCTAAGCTGCTGGACCTGGGCCTGGGCCCATCCCTGTGCAGGTGGGTTCACAGCTTCCTGACCAGCAGACCACAGGTGGTACGAGTGGGTCACCTCACCTCATCCTCCCTCACCCTCAACACTGGATCCCCCAAGGCTGTGTGCTCAGCCCTCTGCTGTACTCACTGTACACCCATGACTGCGAGGCCACGTCAGAGTCCAACGTCATCATCAAGTTTGCTGACGACACTGCTGTTGTGGGACTAATCTCTCACAATGAGGAGACAGCCTACAGGAGAGAGGTCTCCCGCCTGGAGAACTGGTGCCAGGAGAACCACCTCCTGCTCAACGTCAGCAAAACGAAGGAACTGATCGTGGACTTCAGCAGGAAGCAGCAGAGGGACTACCATCCACTTGTCATCAGTGGTGCTGAGGTGGAAAGAGTGGACACTTTCAAATACCTGGGAGTGACCATCTCACAGGACCTGTCCTGGACTCATCACATAAACATCACTGTGAAGAAGGCCAGACAGCGACTACTGGAGACATGCAGAGTCATAACTTAAAATGATTGTGACAGGATGCATTTAAACTTGTGCTGGGATGAAATTGATATGTAAATCTTATTAGGGCCAACCTATAAAGACTGCTGTTGCGACCTTTACAGAAAATAGACCAGGATGCTCAGTCAGACATGAAGCAGACACATTCAGTGAACATCTGAAAGCAGCTTTAGCCACAAGATGTGACATTTGCTGATCTAAGCGGCTGACTTCTAAATTTTTAAGCATGGCTTTTTGTTTTTAGCTCTGTGGGAACAGCATGTGTAACAATAATCCAATCTCAAATATCCCCTTGCTATCGTTTTTCAGATATTGCATTTCATAGTCGAAATCATCGCTGAATCATGTGGTTGAAAGCGCCATAAAAAAGCTGGTAGGTGAAAGTCTGAGCTCAAATTATTTTTTATGCTTCAGTTGTCTTTCTTTTCCTCTTGACTGTCTTTTGCATGTGCTCCTGCTGCTTACGTAAAATCATGATTTTCACATGAATTGGCGCCGAGCAGGACGAATCTGTTATTGTTTGTTCTCATGCATCTTCAGAGCCGCTGATTCCCGCTCCTAGTTCGATGTGAAAGCACAGTCAGGGCTCTGTGTTCAAGCTGCAGCCCGATGTCCCCTCTGAGCTCTGAGCACTTAACGCTCACAGCCTTTAACCGACGTCACCCGCCGCCATCCTGCACGATCGGTGATGAAATGCACCAGTGCGTTCATGAACTGGGGTGTTTTTAGAGTGTTTCATAAAGCCATTTTATCAGGCTTGTTTCAGCGCTGAGCTGCAACTCATCACATTAATTTATTATGAACTTTACATCCAAAGCAGATCTTTTCCACTTGAAAGAATCTGCAAAGTATTCCAGTCGATATTTATGCTTTTAGCCTGTGATTAAAAGAAATGGACAAGTTTGATGCATAAGAGGGCTGCATCAGACTAAGTTAACAGGACTGCACCATGCTGGCAAAAGCTCTCCTGCAGCATTTTACTTCACACTTTCCTCAGTTTTCTGGCTCTTATCCAGATCCAGGTTGCAGGAGCGTGCCCTAACCACCTCACCTAGGATGCCTCCTCAATAGGTGGAGGAGCAGCGGCTCTACTTTTAGCCCAATGATCAAGTTCCTCACTCAGACCCCCCCATTAAGAGGAACCTCACATCTGCTGCTTGTATCAGCAGCCTTATTCTTTCAGTCACTTCCCACCGCTTGTGGCCATAAATGAGGGTAGGAATGTAGATCAACAAGTAAATCTACCTGCCTTCATGCTGACTTCCCTCCTTACCACAGACTGGTACAACATCCCCATCACGCAATTAATCTACAGTCTCTCGCTCCACTCTCCCCCCCACTCATGAATGAAATCCCAAGATACTTGAACTTCTCCACTTGAGACACCAACTGATTCCCAACCACGAGTGGGCCACTCCACAGTTTCAAGAACCACAGTCTCAAACTTTTCATCCCAGCCATTT